>NC_056733.1:1042957507-1042967507 GCF_019279795.1 Protopterus annectens
TTTGAGCTTGTGTAGGACACAGCCTGGGACACCGTCCGGTCCCATTGATGCTGTGTTTTTGGCTTTGGAGAGGGCTGTTTTAACCTGAGTGTCTGTGATTTCAGGGACTCTACATTCTTCTGGTATGGTTAGGGGCCCTTTTGGGGGTGTGATGGGGTGAAGTTTGCGCTGAAAATGTCTGCCAGGATGTTGGCAATATCGGTCGGTTCAGTGTATTTTGTTCCATTCTGCACTAACTCTGAGCATTGACACTTAGATTCTTGACATAGCTAAAGAATGCCTTGTTGTTATCTTTGGAGTCCTTGGCAATTTTTCTTTCAAAGCTCGCCTTTGATGATTTTATGGGGGATTGTAGTTTCTTGCTGATACTGGTCAGAGATGTCTTCCCTTCTTGGGATTTTACTCTTTTCTGTACTAGTTTCCTCCTTCTGTTGTATAGCTTGTTTATGGCAGGAGTCCACCAGACTGGTTTCCTTTTCTTGGAAGAGTGAGTCTTGGTTTTGCTTGGAATGACATGATCCATGCATTCTTGTAGCTGCCCGTAGAATGCATTAGTAAAGGATTTTGCAGCTTGGACAGTGTTATCCTTCAGCATGGGGGCTTTGAAACTTTCCATCTCGGTCTTAAGTAATGTGAAGTTAGCTTTTGAAAAGTTTTTCACAGTGGTTTTCTTGTCCGGGGGTGGGGGCGGAATATGGATATCCAAAGTGATTTGTTTATGGTCAGATCTAACCAGCGAGGGGTTAACCTCTGGTGTGGAACACCGGTCGCCCATGTTGGTGATGACCATGTCCAATATGTTGTCACCTCTGGTGGGAGTGTTGACCAGTTGAACCAGGGTGTTTGAGTTTATAAATTCTAGGAAAACTTGGGCAAGGGAGTTAGTACTTGAGTAGTTCTCCCAGTTAATGTTTGGGTAATTGAAATCACTCTCCTCATGTTTCAAAACTTTCAGTACATTTGGATCTTATGAGGTCAATAGATATGTGTGGAGTCCTACATTTGCAGATCTAGACATGTAACCAATTTCAAAGAGGCCCATCCCTCATTCAGAACGGGGACTATATATTCTTGGTATACAGTGATTTTTATCAATCATTTGGTGAGCATGAAGCATCCTTCTTGTTTTAATATCTAATTTATCCAACACTTTTTGGGCTAGTCAATCACTCCAAAACTGCATGTTAGAATCTTGTTCCTAGATGTCAATGCTGTTCTCAGGATTAATTTAAGTCTTCTAAAGTATTCTTTACTTAGTTTTATTAGCAATTTGTTCATGTTTTATTGCTGATCCTTTATCAGTTCCCAGGTACTTATACTCTCCTTCTTGCTCAGGTTATTTTATATCACATTCTTGTCCCAAATTGATGTTTTCCTGGTGTTGCAGTTTTCCTTTTTTAAAGGTTGCTTTTGCACATTTATCAAGACCAAATGATATTCTAATATAATCTGAAATAGTTTTGACAACCTGCAGCTGTGCTTTCAGTTCCTCATCTGATGAGTTATACAGTTTTAAATAATCAACAAAGAGAAGATGAGAAGTCATTAGACTATTGTTTTCTAGGAGCCAAATTGTAGCCATTGCCTAAGCTGTTAAGTAAACAGCTTAATGGATTAATGGCAAGGCAGAATAGCAACGGTGACAGAGAGTCACCCCGGAATATCCCCCTTTGAATTTGTATCCCTGGGATAATAATATGCCCTTTATCATGGATGGCTTAATTGCAAAGTGGTCTGCCATTGTTTCATGGTTACTGTAATATAGTCAGTGTATGGTGTATCTTATATATTTTTAAGCACTCTCTTATCCATGACTGTGGGATACTATCAAATGCTTTTTTGTAAGTCAATCCATGCCATACTTAGAATCTTCCCATTTTTACAGTTCTCCACTATAACTTTATTTAACAACAAATGATCCTTTGTTCCATATGACTTTCTTTTATTGTCCTTTTGTTCTACTGCGATAATTGAGTTTTCTTCTAAATGACTATAAACTCTGTTGGCATCAATTTGTGTGTATAGTTTATACGTCATCAGAAGGCAAGTTATTGATCTATAATTTTTAGGGTAGCTTGCAGGTTCACTCTTAAGTAAAAGCATTGTTTTGCTTGTTGTTAGCCAGTGTGGTGTCTGTTCGGGGTGTGCATATAAATAGTTCTTACTCCTGGCTAAATTATCATGTAAAGATGTTAATACTTTTAACCAAAAGTTAGGTACTGTATCTGGGCCTGGGGTTTTCCAGTTAGAGGATTTTCTCAACTTTGTTTCAATCTCTCTGGCTGTTATTTCATCCCATTTCATATCCTGCACCTTTAAGCTTCTTATTCTTTCTTTTACTTCTTCTGTCCATTTAGCATCTTTGTTATGTTCCACAGGATCTTAATAGATACTTCTCCAAAATGTCTCTACTTCCTCTTTTTTTGGTGGTCTTTCAATTCCTTGTACCTTATATCCCAATTCTCTATAAAACTTTTTTGGGTAATCAATAAATTGCTTATTTTGTACTTTTTTCCTCATATTTATCAGTGTATCTTCTAGGTTTTTCCGCCTGTGCTGAAATTTTTAGTTATTTGTGATAGTGCATGATAGATCCTGGTCTGTTCTAATACTGTTCATTGCTTTTATAAAATCTATCTATGTTAGTATTTTTGTTGATCTTTTCCCTCTTCTATAATCTTCTTACAGTAACACGTCTTGTCTTAATTGCTTTATAGTTTTCTCTATTCGATAGTTCCATGATGGTATTCGATTTCTCCCCTTCCTTTCCCTCACTACCCTGTGTTCTTGTGGTAGAACTTTATCAGTTATTAATGCAGCAGTACAGTAGTATATCCTGTTTACTTCTGTTATATCGCATGGATCTCTATGAACAGTTCTAGTTACTGCATTCATTTGTTTTATCAGACTTCTTACTTTTTGGATTTTATTAAACATCTGCAGTCTATTTCTCTCATTGATCCTAATACATCTATCCATGTCCAGTAAATCAAGAAATTCTTCTCTTAACCCATTTTCTTCCAAACTGAGGACACATCCCTTGTTTCCGTTTCCTGTGGGAATTCTATAGAAAGTTCTATAGCATCTTCCTGTGGCACATTCTCTTCAATTTCATCCTGTGTCATCCGTTGCTCTGTCATATGGGAACTCACTGGCCTATCACTCCTCAACATTGACTGAATGAGAGTTCCCACAGTTTTCTGTTCCTTTCCTTGCTGTCTAACTTCAAGTGAATGTTTATACTGGTTTCCTGTGGAAGGCTCCAAATTATCTTGATATGGCACCTGACCTGTTGCTTCCTGTTCCACTGGTTTCCCCTTAATTTGGTTATCCATTGCTCTATCCTGTTGTGGTGCTTTCTGCATTTGATTTTCTACACTGAATCCTTCTCTTTGCAGCTGCTCCATAACCTGTTTCTATTTCATTGACTTTCCCATGACTCATCTCTTTTTCTACTTTTCCTCTTAGTCTCCTTATTTTTTTTGTGTTGTAAAGTTTTCCATGTCTGGATTCCTTTGGTTGTATTTCTCTTCAAATATCTTTGGTGCTGCTCTTTTTGTATTGATTAATTTTACTTTGTCCTTTGCATAAATATTACACCATAACAAATCTCTTTTCCTTTCCCGTGTCCATATTTCTTCTTCAGATGTCTCCTAAACTTCTTGCTTTTCCTTATTCTGGGGACTCACTCCATCATGCTGTAATGTAGTCTGTGTTAGACCTTGTACATTAAATCATTCACTTCGCAGGCACTCCATAACTTCAATTTCTATTTCTTTAACTTCTGCTTTACTAATCTTCTTTCCCACATTAAATTTTTGTGATATTAATTTTTTTATTGTGAAATATTACATATCTGGATGCTTTTGCCTGTATTTCCCTTTGAATATCTTTGAGACTGCCTTCTCTATATTAGTTAACTTGGCTTTCTCTTTTGCATAAATATTGCACCATATCAAATCTCTCTTTCTTTCCCATCTCCATATTTCATTTTTATATTTTTCAAATACCTAAATACCTCTAGGGTTTGTTGTTTACATTTTCGCAGTTCCTCAGATGCTTCTTTTTCCAAACAGATCTAAATTTCTTGATCTGTGTACTCTTTCAAAAATCTGTTGTATTAATGAATGCAATTTTTTATTTGAAGCTTCTGACAGTTTTTCCTGCGGAAGTATTTTTCTTTCCTCTAATTTCTCTCTTAATCTTTTGGTATATCTTGTGTCTGGAAATTCTTGGCTTTTTACATGACAGTAACAATACATAATTTATTTCTTATCCTCAATAGTTCATTCTATCGTCTTTATGGCTTTTCTTTGGTCAATCAGTTTTTGTGATTTTTGTGGGCTGCTAATTCCTTCTACAACAGGGGGGGCCATCTTCCCCCCAGGTCTGTCCTTGCCCTATTGTAGGAGTGTTTCCGTATTTTGAGGATTCAACACTGTCTTTTCCAATCCTGGCACCAGTGCGCCTACCAGGATTGAGCACTTTTTTATCCTGTGTTTGTGCACCCAGCTAGCTTTTATAGTTTTTGACTTTCTTCTGTCCATGATATATGGTATATAAACACAGTCTATATATGAGTGTCACCTTGGTGAGATTTTGTGAAAACAGGGTCCACCTCGCGAAGGTACTCACCAAGACATGTGGATGAATTCAATTTCAGCACTACTACTCTCCTTTATTTGCTGAATTTTCAACTCTCCATTCGGTCCCCTTAAGGTTACTGTGTGGATGTTCCAGTTGTTGTATGTGTCTGGGAAGATACACGCCAAAGGGGGCATTATATTCCATGGCTGGCCTAATGAGGGCTGAGTAATGGGGGACAATGGCATCTCTAGATCTAGACACAATCCTGTTGTTTGCAAGCTGTGTGCTATGCTTAACTGTACTGCATTTTGTGACTAGCATACTGTAGCTAGTTGTGTTTCATGCTTCAATACTTTAATAATTTAATACCCAATGAGACACCTGCCACAACAATTTAATCGAAATCTAGGTAAAACACATGGCCTCTTTACTCTATGATCTGATATCATTTCAGTTGTAATAAAATATTTTATAGCTACAGAAAAATAAGTTATGTTGCTGTATAATGATTGTCATTGTGATTATCTTCAAGTAGTGCCACAGTGCATTAAACATAATTGTTTTCAGGCTAAAAGGTAGTGCTTTGTGTTGTATATATGATCCATTTCAACAAAAGATTTTTACTGCACTTTGCAGTAAAACTTCTATAAGTAAGGGTGAGAAATGTACTTTTTCTCTGTAGTATGTATTATTCTCACAACCTGGAACTATAAGGAATGTAATTCTTTAGCAATAAACATTAAAATTTTCATTTTAATCATTTCAGGCAGATAGCCTAGTATGAACCTATGAACCTATAATTTAAAATGGGTGGCAAAAGCCAAACACACTCTGGCTAGGCTTATAAATGCCCTAGGGCAGATAGCCTAGTATGAACCTATGAACCTATGAACTTAAAGCAGTGATCTGTTAAAATCATCTTGCATTTTGCCAAGAATGTTAGACTATTACATTTCCTAAGACTTTTATTAAGTGATGACAGATTCATCTGATGATATTTGTACATTTCACAATATAAGCATAACAGACCTCTGGAATGTATCTCAACAGTTTTGGCCTATTTCTGCCTATGTGTTTCCACATATATCCTGTTAGACATTATGAGGCAGTACTGACAAATATTTCTTACATATCTTCTCTGTTTTTCACACAACCAGGGCATGGGAAATTTATCATAAAGTATTTGACATGGAATAGCTTCAAATTATTTTACATCCTGCTGAAACAATTATGCTCCCTAATTATTTTTGTACACCCAGAGTAGCAAAGGCCATTATAGGAGCCTGGGACTGGGTTAATGTAATGCTCATGGAGAGTAGGAGAGTTTTTTTTCTTAACAAACATGCAAAGCTACAGGGATTATTTTCTACCATCAAGAAAGACTTGTAATCAAACTTAAAATGCTAATTAATCTATTTTATTAACAAAAGAGTACAACATCTATATAATAACTATTTTGCTTTTAGTTGCTTATTATTTAGTTGTTTGATTGATTGATTGTTTTTAATTTGAGGGACCCAACTCACCTTTTCCCTTGGAGTAAAAATAAAATCTACATTTGTAAAGAAGATCTGGTTCCTGATGTGGATGTAGATGTACTGATGGAAAAGAGTTCTGCCTGCTTACTTACTTATGAACTTATTTATTTTTATTTTGTTGATCAAGTATGTCCCACTAGTCAGTCTGTATTTACAGAAGAGGCTTAGAAAGAAAAAAAACAATAAAGATATGGAAATCTGTGAAGCTGTGAATATTTAAAATCATGTCACTGAATATAATACGCATGAATATCACAAACAAGGGTTCCTATTACTTTGTCAAATGTTTAGGTTGTCGAATGCCTAAACGTCGAAACCTAAACGTCGAACGCTCGACTAGTGATTCCTAAACTTTGTTAATCCCGGAAAAGTTGGTCCAGTCTTTTACTAGGGATGCAAACATCCTTGACCTTGTACTCACAAACACGGGGGAGCAATGTTCCTCACCCAATGGAATGTCCACCTGCTCATCAGATCTGACCTTAAGGCATTATTGCTTGAAATAAAAATTAAATCCGAGAACCCAGGAAAACCAAAAACCATTAGGAATTATTCCAAAGCTAACCTCTGTCTACTAAGTAACACCATGGCTAAATTCAAAGCATGCCCAAACCACTAAACACCATGGTATATCCTGAGCTATTTATAACATCCTTGTACAGCCACATTGAGAGCTGTATAGAGTAAGGTGGAATAACTCGTATTAAGAATAAGACAAACTCAACAGAGAAGCCACCCTGGTGGAATCATAATATCAGTCAGTTATATAACAAAAGAAAAAAAAATCTTGCCAAAGCATAGGAGGAACAAAGCCCAACATACTTAAAAAACCCTGACCAATCTAAACAGGCACCTAAGAGGGTTAATTAGTTCTTCAAAGGCTAAATTTAAAATAAAAATAGCTTCTCAGTCAAAGGACAACAACAAATCTTTCTATCATTATGTCTGTATCTTCAAGGGAAATATGAATCCAAAAAAGAAATACCAAAGGCCACGGACCAAACTCCTTCCAAAACGTCAAGGACCAGATAAATCACAGTTGAACCAAATACTTGGCTAACGCTTTTATTCACCACATAAATCACATGCGTTTTCATCCTAACCAAAGGACTTCATCAGACAAACTACATAGTTTCCCATCAACTTAAATACTTTACACACCAATTAATTTAATTCAAAAACAAATAAAATCCTTGTTTTAAAATTCAAACTAACAAATCACGTAAAACATTCCTATATGCAAGGAATGTTTTACGTGATTTGTTAGTTTGAATTAAATTAATTGGTGTGTATTTTAAGTTGATGAAACTATGTAGTTTGTCTGATGAAGTCCTTGTTAGGATAACGCATGTGATTTATGTGAATAAAAGCGTTAAGTATTTGTTCAACTGTGATTTATCTGGTCCTTGACGTTTTGGAAGGAGTTTGGTCCGTGGCCTTTGGCATTTCTTTTTTGGATTCTTGGTTTGAGAATTGCCTACTTTTTTCGAGGTTATTCAAGAAATATGCAACAATGTACAGAACTTATTGGAAATGGCGTCACCCACACTGAACCACAGTCCATTGCAAACCTTTTGGCTGACAGGTTCAGCTCAAATTTCTTCTCCCACTCCCTTGATAGACCAAGGGAAATGCCTCATACCACAATCCCACCAACCATTGCTAGGGAACAGATCTTGAATGCACTTTCCAAGGCCAAAAACACTCCATCGATGGGCTCCTATAACATCCAGGGATGCTTACTAAATAACATGAAACATGACCTGTATGGTCCACTTCAAACACTTTTCAACTGGAGCCTACAGCCAGGTTTTGTGCCCGAGACATATAAGATGGCTACAGTCATTTTCCTGCACAAAGGAGGTGTAAACACCAACCTGGGTAACTACAGGCCCATAAGTCTGACCAGCCTCATATGTAAGGCCATGGAAAGAATCATCATGGACATGATAAATGAGAACATAGATAACCTGCAAACACTGGACCTATCACAGTTTGGCTTTGTTAAAGGAAGGCTATGCCTTTTAAATCTGGTAGACTTCTTTGAGAGGGTCACCAAAGCAATGGATGAGGACAAAACTGTGCACGCAACTTGCCTTGATCTGGCCAAGGTTTTTGATATAATACCCGACTCAGGATTCTAGACAAGCTCACTAAATTAAGTATAAACCATTTAGCACCCATGGATAGCCAACTGGCTCACTGATAGAACCCAGGAGGTCAAACTAGGTGAGGCCATCTCCACCAAGGGCTCTGTACTGGGCCTGCTCCTTTTTGGCATTTGTTTCTCTGAAGTGGAAGCAAACTGAAGGTTTATGGCTAACTAAGTTTGCAGATGATTGCAAGCTGGGGGTTATCACTCTCTGCCCTGCAGACCCTAGCATTCTTTAAGAAGGCCTATCTCTGACCAACAAATGGTGCTAAAGCCATAGTCTTAAACTCAATGATAACAAATGCATAATTGTATCCTTTGGAAAGCCAGCCATACCAGCTAATTACCAAGTTGATAATATACTCCAAAGAGTTGACCCAGTAACCTTACCTTCAATCACCACATGGCTACAGTGGTGAGGAAATCCTTTTATGTTGCACAACTTACCAGTAAGGACGTGGCTTATAGGTCTAAAAAGGTCATTATCCCACTTTACTCTGCTCTTATCAGACCAATCATAAAGTACAATGTTCTCTTTGGTACGTACCTGACCAGGCGTATACAGCAACTATTAGAGGTTCCTTACAAAAAGTATACAAAGTGTAACAAACCTGCCTTATGCACAGTGCCTTAAAGCCCTTCCATCTACTCAGTCTCTTACAGATTGCTGAGGTGTGATATATGCCTGGCTTACAAGGTATCTACAAACTCAGTATTTATGAACCTCCTGCATATTCATAAGTCAAACTGTACTAGAAATACAAGGTGTAAGGGCTTGAATTTTGTCTGTGACCTAAACAGAACATGCTGGAGAGACAGACGTGTCCCTAGAGACTACCCCTCCAAAAGAAAAGGCTTCCCATTCATGTGAAGCCGAGTTTGTCTATTACCCACTTTAAGTTCAACTAAGACCAGTGGATGGGGGATAGGAAATTTACACAAGGCCTGGCACCCATGTCCTTTATGGACAGAGGTAGCTTATAAATAGTGCTCCTCAATGTCCAGTTTGGATGCAGGACATCATTATTCTTTCAGGAAAACTTGACTGGGCTTAGAAAAGCTCCCTCAGTCATTAGCCTAGTAACAATCTATGAATGTATGACTCTGTGAACCTATGAATCTATTAGCAGTGTAAATAAATGAAATGTGACTTGACTGCTTCTCTTTCTAGGTGACATTTCTCTTCTATTTGCTGTTCTGAGAGCACAATGTATTGGACTGCATGGCATGTCATGTTGTTTCCTTTAAGAAACTTGACTATCAAGCATGCTGGATCATCTATTACCTATTATGAAGGCCTACAGAGCAAGGTTTTAGCAGCTCTGCCTCCTTTTCCTCCCTCTGGGGGGATAAGACATATTTTTGCTGGCTGAAACAGCTGTGTTACTATAATGAGTAACTTTTAAGAGTGTTTGAAATTGAAGCTATATAACAGGAATCTTTTGCAGCACAAACTGTAATGACAAGAATCTTGATACCTCTGGCTGACAGTGGAACTAAGTGTAGAAGTCCTTGCATGTCATTAGTTATTGACTGCTAAAATGCCATTTAATTTAAACACTTTTTCTAGATGTAAAACATACAAAAACTATATGTTGTGTATTTAAAAGATTGCAAAGAGAACAAACTAGTTAGAATCACTGAAAAATGCTGTAAGGGCACTCTCTGCAGAAATTCTTAAAATAACTACAATTCTGAGTCCACCACTCAAAATAAATGGATA
>NC_056733.1:1042972507-1043052507 GCF_019279795.1 Protopterus annectens
TACTTTGAGACAGCTAAAAAAATGACCATAATATCAGGGTCAAGAAACCTGATAAAGGTGGGGGGTGGTTATCTATGACACTTTGGAATACGCCACTAAAATGTTTGAGATACTTCAGACATCCGGTAATTATGAAACAGTATCCATTAATGAAATACATATAGCTTATAAGCAGATTGATATGTATTTAGATGAATTTTTATTGGATAATCATATTGCAATTGATACATATCATTTTCTTAAGGTTGAATATCTTATACTGGGAACCATTGTGGGAATTCCTAAGATGCATAATAGTATCATAACCCCCCCCTTCACCCTATTGTGTCTGGGAGACACTCCAAAACTTTTCCGTTAGGAGTAGCCATTGACCAATGGTTAAAACATGTCTATGGGAAAATTCCACATATGATAAAGGACTCGTGGGATATTTTAGGTGATTTAACTCCCAATCTTTAGAAAGAGGGACTTACCTATATCACTATTGATGTGGTAGACCTATTTTCATGTATACCCAAACAATTAGGGTTAGAGGGGTTTTGTAACAGCATTAGACAGTATGCTAACCTGGATTGGAATTTTGTCAACCTCATCATGGAGTGTATGACTTTAGTACTTGATTACAACTTTATTTACTTTGAAGGTGAATATTACTGACAGACCAGAGGCGTGGTCATGGGGGCCACCTGTGCCCCCATGTTTTCCAACCTGGTAATGGATTGGGAGAACAATTTCATCTTCAAAAGTGTTTATCATAAGTACATTCGACATTACTCCAGGTTTTTGGATGACATTTTTATTTTGTGGGATGGACCCCAGGACACTATAGATCAATTTATGGACTATATTAATAGTTCTACTACCTTTTTAAAATTTACATACACTTGCAACACAGAAGGTATAGCGTATTTGGATACATATATATCAAACAACATTAGTGGATTTAAATCTCGTACACATAGGAAAAATACATTTTCCAACAGTTAGCTTGAGAACACCAGTAACCATCCGAGGAAATTGATGAGGAATATCTACAAAGTGCAATGTATAAGGGCAGCCTGAATGACATCCCTGTATCCAGATATGATTGATGAAATTGAATATATAAGTGCTTTATTTGTTCAGAGAGGATACCCTAGAAATATGTTAGATGATGTTTAGAAGTATGTCATAAACGTATGGGGCAAAAGGTACCCACCAATTATAGGAAGAGAAATATTTAAGAACATATCTGACTTTATCAATGATACTGATAAAAATGACCAAAGAGCTTGTATCATGGAATATTCCCCCTATGTGAATCAAGTGAAGCAGATACTAAAAAATAATTGGAATATTCTAATGGCGGACAATGAAATAAGCAACATAGTAGGTGAAACACCTTTATTTGTTTACAAAATGGGTTGTAATATTAAGAGAAATTTGGAACAGGGTAATACTATTAGGGAAACAGATGGAAAGAACAAGCACACGAGAAAGTCTGGCAACTGTAGGCAATGTCATGCTATATTAGAAGAAGATGGTGTCACTTTAGAAAATATTAATAAAACCAAGATTACCTTTAGGCAGGGAAATTTCAATTCCAAATTTGTTATATATATGGCTAAGTGTATTGCATGTCCCAGCTACTATACAGGTAAAACAGAATGATCTTTTAAAAAAAGAATTTATGACCACCTATATAATATAAAAAGAAAAGACAGCACCAATGTCCTATATAGACATGTGGATAGGAAAGGGGATAGACTTTTTTTTTTAAGTTTGCCATACTAGATCAGGTCAGATGTGGCCCCCGAGGGGGAAATTTTAAAGCAATCTTGGGGTACAGGGAGGCTAAATGGCAACTATTAACTGATGCCTCAAATGCACCCAGTCTAAATGCCCACATTTCAATTAAACCATTTTACAACTGCAGACATAGTTTGATGTTGCACTTAGATGTTATGTATTTTACATTCTCATAGGCTCTACTAAACCTTTATGGAGGTACACTAGTGAGGCTTTTATATGTTTATAATGGATTTTTCATTTGTAGTATATTGTTAATGTGGTTGGTAAGGGCAGGTAGTAATATTATAGGTATACACATGGTTTTAGTACTTGATTGCACTTATGCATTGTTTTACATTAATTTGGTGCTTAGTCCCTTTAAAACTGACAAAAGGTTTTATCAAATAGTATGCTTTGGCACCAAAAAAACAAGTATATAAATAGTAATTAAAGATTTTATTGTATTCCGATGAAGTCCACATTATTGTGGATGAAAGTGCTCAATCATTTGTGTAAGTTAATAAAGAAGAAGTGGATTTTAATTGTGCTAGTGCGACTTCTTTCAGTGGACTCCATTACTTCTTGGTGATTTTGTTGTTGCATTCTTTTCTCTGTTGGTTGACTAAATGACATTTATTGATTTACTACACTCTAATCAATAATAGCGTTGACTATTCAATAGGTTGAGAGGGTGGCCTAACGGTTAAGGTGTTTGCCTTACAAACACAAGGTGCAGGGTTTGAGTCTCACAAGGGATAATTGGCTAGGCTTAAAAATGGTACCAATAATCCAAAAGCAAGGAAACAGTCCTCCAACAGCGAACACAAGGATTTTATTCACAAAACCAATGTAGAACACAGATAAAACGTAAACGCTATTAAAAGATCAGAGTGCGTTTTCGTCTACATAAAACTGTAAGACTTCATCAGACAACCATTCATTTTAAAAAAACACATTTTATACATTCATGTGGTTGAAAGCAACCAATAAAACCCTTTGCTTAATAATCCCATTAACTAATTAATGAAAATTGACTCAAAAAAACTAATTAAGGAAAGATAAAAACACTTTGATGCTCATCACAATAAATATACAATTCATTTTGTTTAATATGTTTAAAACCATTTGTTTGTGATAATACTAAAACTTTAAAAACTGTAAAAGAATCAATAAATATTTAAATAAATAGTTAAAATCTTGTTGTTCAGTAAATAATTCATTCCCCTTGTCTTACTCACTAAAGAAATCATGGTTAAAATAGCACCATCTGCTGTTCTTACTAGGCTATAACTGAAATTCATCTAAATTCTAGCTGCTCTTAATTTTAGTTCTGAGCTTAGAGATATATGATCATTCAGCCCTGGATCGCTTGTCGCTTCCAAAAAAATCTGCCACCACAACTCTTTGGATTCTAGTCTTTCCTCCCACAGGCCTCCCCTTGTTTCTTTTTTGACCTGTTCTGCCACAAAGAAAGTAAAACTAGAATTCCCACAAACTAATGTGTGCTTATATAAAGCATTTGTTTCTTTTTTCTTAGATATTTCGTAGATGTGTTCGTAGATTCTCTTCCTCAATGCTCTTTCTGTTTTTCCTACGTAGTAGGAATTGCATTGTGAACACAGAGCTACGTATACCACACCTTGAGAATCACAATTGAAGTGACCTGTTGCATTTATGTTGCAATCCCTTGCTGTTATGGCAACCTTAGCCTTATTACTAATATATGGACATTGGTTGCAATGACCACACTGGAATGTTCCGTACCTTGTGTCAGGTATGGCCATATTGCAAGAGTCTTCTCTGGTATTCCATTTGTTGTGTTCTAGCAACTTTTTAATACTTTTGCCATTTTTGTATACTATTTTTGGCATGTTCTTATTAATGTTCTGAAGATCAGAAAAAGAAATGAAATTGGTCCATTCCCTCTGGAAAATCTTTTTAACTTCAGTATTAAATGAATTAAATTCCATAACCAAAGCTGATTTGTACTGATGTTCCTCCTTATCCCTAATATTGTTCATTTTCTCCTGTGGTGGAATGTTGATGTCTGAACAGATAAGTCCTTTACCCTTGATGGGCTGGAATTTTGTAGGTCTGTTCAGTTCCACTTCCCTTCTAATATTGGAAATGAATTCTTGTGGATAGCCCCTAGCTAAAAACATTCCTTCTAGTGTGTTACATTCCTTGACAAAATCCTCATTTTTACTAGTCATGCGACACCCCCTCACAAATTGTCCTTTAACAATATTCCTTTTGCAGTGTGGGGGGTGTGCGCTAGTAAAATGTAAAAATGAATTGCAGAAGGTGCTTTTTCTAAAAACCTTAGTTTCAAAGTCCGTATTATTCCCATTCTTATATATTTCTACATCTAAGTATTGTAGTCTGTCAGTAGACATAGTGTATGTAAATTTTAAACAATTGGTGGTGTTTTGAAGATAAGTAAAAAACTCTAAAAATTTCTCAACACCCCCCTTCCAAAAAATGACTATGTCATCTAAAAAACGCCTATAAAGCGTCCAATATTGCTCATACCCAGTATTCAAAACAAAATTCGCTTCCCATGCTGCTAAAACGATGTTAGCATAAGTGGGTGCGCAAGCCGCACCCATTGCTACACCACTTATTTGGTGATAGTATTCATCATTGAATCCAATGAAATTGTTCCTTAGTACTACTTCAACTAATTCAACAACTGCTACTTTCTCTGAGTGTGTGAGTTTATTATCCAAAAATACCATATCCTCAAAAAACCTCATCCCCTCATCATGGGGAATACATGAAAATAAGTCTACGACATCTATTGTCACAAAAAGTAGGTCATTAGTTAATAATTCAGGATTAATGTTCCTCAATAGGTCCCAAGAATCCTTAAGGATGTATTTATTGGTATTACACATATGTTTTGTTGTGATGTCAACATATTTAGCTATGGGGAGAGTCTTGGAGCCGTCGGCTGCCACTATGGGTCTCAAGGGGGGGTCACTAACATTTTTATGTACCTTCGGTATACCAAAGATGATGGGTATCCTCGGTTTCGGTACGTAAAGAAATTGATGCAATTTCACATCAATGGTGCCCTCCATAAGCATATTATTTAAAATATTATCTATTTTCTGGTATGCCAAAAGAACCTCATTCTGAGAGACTATCCTGTATTTGTTGTCATCTCCTAGGATGGTATTCATTTTTCCATCATAGATGATATTTTCCATGATGACCACCCCTCCCCCCTTATCAGGTTTCATAATCCTTATTTGATTGTTCTGTCTTAACTCATTCAGCATCTTACTTTCTTCTTCCGTTATGTTGTTCTCTTTTTTACTGAATTTAAATTCTTTCCTAATTTTCTTTTCCAAAACGGAATCCAAGTTTCTTATTTGGGGGTGGTATGGTGGGTTGAATGTACTTTTTCTAGTTAAAACTTGTTGCTGGGAAACAGGATCCGATCCCCTGGGGGGTAAAGTAACTTGTAAGTTCACTTTTCTCAAAAACAATTTCATATCTATTATAGTTTGTACTATGTCACCTTTGGTGTTGGGAATATATTTAAAACCTTTACTGAGAACATCAAAGTGAATTTTATTGATGGAAATGTTGCTAAAATTATAAATAGAAAAATTGTATAATGAAAAAGTAGTACCTGTTTGTAATATTCCTTCATCCATTTCTTGACGTACTACGGGTTGGGCTGCAAATGTCGTGTTCTGAGTAGGGGAAGAAATAGGGGTTGGGGCAAGGGTGTATAAAGAATTAACTAATACCTCCCTCTCCCTCTTCTCCCTCCCCTCTGCTGAAAATTTTGAAAGCGTTTATTATTACCTTGTTGTGGTATTTCATTCATCAATGGAGGAAATTCAGAATCATAGTCCATCCTGTCATAGGAATTGTTGGAAAAAACTCTAAAATCATTTCTGTTGTTGCCCTTATTGTTATTATTCACCCTCCCGTTGTGCTCCCATGTTGCAGAGGGTGGCTTTGGGTAACTAACATCATTTTCATAGTCTTCCATGTCCCTCCTCAATTTATCAATCTTTCTTTGTTTGAGTGAAATACATTTGGCATCTGTATCTGAGCCTATCCTATGATATCTCTCTTTTTCACTTCTGATATCAAATAACATATCATTCTTAATAAAACCATCTAACACAGTTATTTCTTCTTCTAATTTTTCTAATTTCCTATTATTCTCCTTTATTATAAGCCTCAAAATATTGATGCCACAATCATTGAAAATACTAATAAGTTCTGTATGGAATGCAGTACCCGGTTCCACATTGTTAGGGTACTTCCAGACCCTTAAACCTTTGGGTACTATTTTTAGCTTAATGCATTCCAAAAGGTAACAGTTTTCAATGTTCAGTTTTTTATGTTTGTGCATCAGTCCAGCCAGTTTATCAAGTTTTGAAGCATAGGAGTCACCATCCACTGGTGCACCATCCTGTGCTCTATGCAAACTCAGATTCGTAGGATTTTTTAACCAATCCTGTACATTGAAATTATCAAAAACAGTGGGAACAGTACCTGGGGCTTTTGAGCCTGAACAGTCCTTTTGAGCTCTCCGATTACTGTCCATACCCCGACTCTCGTTGTGATTGTGCTGTTCGTTGGGAGGTTTTAAAACCATAGGTGTGTCGGCAGGGTTGAAGTCGCTACCATTCGGTTCCGCTTCCCCCATCCTTCCAGGGCTCTGCTCCATATGATGTCTCTTCCGTTTGTGTTTGGACAGCCCTCCTCCTTCCGTCCCTTCGGACATATCTTCCCCTTCATTGTGTCTCCGACTCCCAACTAGCACCGAACAGAGCGGGGTAAGGAGCTCAATAAGCTCCGTAAGTTGTCCAATTAGTTTTCGGGTCTCTCCCACTTCTTCCCGGTTCACCGTTGTCAAACTGCTATCCATGAATAGCGCCGTAACAAACCGAAACCAAGAATAGGCGCCAAAATCGAAAAATAGTACCAATAATCCAAAAGCAAGGAAACAGTCCTCCAACAGCGAACACAAGGATTTTATTCACAAAACCAATGTAGACCACAGATAAAACGTAAACGCTATTAAAAGATCAGAGTGCGTTTTCGTCTACATAAAACTGTAAGACTTCATCAGACAACCATTCATTAGGCTTAAAAATGGCTCGCAAGTGCAGTTAGCCTAGTATGAACCTATGAAATCAATTTTTGTGGATATTTATAAAAATGTTCCTGTCACTTTTACCTGGAGACTGATCTGCTGAATGAAATGAGCAACTATAAGCTTTCCCATGCTGATGCCTGTTTGTAGAAGAACATACAAGTGACAACTACTCCTCAAGAATTATCTTTGAAAATAGATGGCTTTCAGGAGAACTTAAAAAAAATCTAAGAGAAAATTGTCTGAAACAAACTGATGTTTTTAAAGAACTGTTACAACAGCAACAATGCAAAATTTCAGATATTGAGACTTTGTTGAATGACATACATGGGAGGCTAAAAGAAGAAGAATCCCAAGCCTATTTTCTGCTAAAACAAAACACTTGTATTTTAAGTAAACTAGATGATTTAGAAAATAGAGAAAAGGAGATGCAATATAAGGATTTTTAGACTTCCAGAAAAAATGAAGGCGAGGACTTAATCTCATTTTTGAATACTTGGATACCTGAAATATTAAATTTACACAAGGGTTTTTCTTTTGGTATTGAAAGAGCCCACAGAGCCATAGGTAAACCTATTCCCTCCTCCTCTTCAACTCCCCTGAGATCCATGGTTATAAAATTTTTGTCATGTCTTGATAAAGAATTAGTTCTCAAAAATGCTTGGAGAAAAGCCCTTTTGAAAAACAACATTAATGCAATCAGATTTGATAATGATTATTCAACTAGAGCAATGGACCTGAGGAAAAGCTGCTGGCCACTTGTGAAATCTTTTAAACAAGATGGTTTTAAATCTCAAATAATCTTCCCTGCAAACATACAATTCATTTGTCAAGTGGATTAAGAATCTTTAACACTCTAGAAGAAGCATCTGCATTTGTCAAAAATAACAATTGCATTCCTTTATCTGAAGATATGGATTGGTCTGCCACATCTATGAAAAGATCCTTGGACAAAAATGTGTGGTCTGACATGAATAAGAAAAAAGCAAAAGACTGATGTCATTTCTACTGGTACCAATAAATCCATAAACGCTTCTGTCACTAAATAACTAATATTAAGGACCAATTTTATTATTTTAATGCATAACTACCAACCATTTTTTTATTTTTTTTCATTTTTTTTTCTTAAATTCATTTAAGAAATATTTTATATCTACTAGTGGTAGCAGTCTAATTCAAAGTTATTTCAGCATCCAAGTTTATTTGTTCAGTATCTATTCTATTATTATTGTTTGCCACAAAGTCTCATGAAGTCAGATGAATGATTCATTTAAATGGAAAGACCCTAGTTCTTCGCTCTTTTCTCATCAGGATCATAAATATGGTACACAGACTAGAATAGATACAATCCTAGTTTCATAAGACATAATCTCTGAAATATTAAATTTTAATGTCACTCCCTATCTGATAATGACACCCTTATTCTTAAAATCCATACTAATTGTAAAAGATTATCCTTTTTGATCAGAATACCTGCATATACAACTAAACTCAAAGACTTCAAAGCCTGGTAATTTTCTGAACTAATTTTTTTGGAAGTAAATAACACACCTGACATCAATATAGTTATGATCCAGGATTCATTAAAGGCCTACATTTATGGGGAAAACCTTAACTTGGTATAAAAATGAAATTAAAGAATGGGATTAAAAACCTGAAAATATTAAATTAAAATTCATAGCAGTTAAATCTAAATTTTCTAATAATGAAAAATCTAACATAAAAGAAATAGAAAGATTGAAAAAATATTCTGATATACTATCACATAAATCAAAATTGGCTCTTAAAAGATTGAAAATGAATTCTTATTCACTATCTCCCAAACATATGCATAATTTAACAAATAGACTTAAATTACAGTCAAAATTGCATAATATTCTAGAGGTGAGACAAGATAGAAATAAAACAAATTACTACTGATATTGGAGATATTCTTAATGCTTTTAGATTTCATTACACATCTTTAAATCAGGAGTCTATTGCTGATATTAATACTTTATTTCTTAATCTTAATTCCCTTAATATTAATAAATCATTTTAAAAGATGATTTATTCAGACAAATCACTTACAACGAAGGTATTAATAAAATTAAAAAATTAAAACCTAATAAAGCTCCAGGCATGGATGGTATAATAATAGAAATCTATAACTTTTTTCCTCCCTCTATTATATCTTTTTTACATAAAAACCTTAATTGAAATACAATCCCAAGAAAAGACTTCTCCCTCCCTCTTGGAAATATTCATTAATTATTCCTATATTAAAAGAAAATAAAACTTCACTTGTTTCTTCTTCTTATAGACCTATTTCACTTTTAAATAATGATGACAAGATCTTTATGTCTATTATTACTGGTAGATTAAAATAACCTATAGTTCATTATATTAATTTTGATCAGAGGTTTAATTCATCAAAGGCAAACTCATGATAATATTAGATATGTACTAACTTTTATTGATATTGTGAATAGAAATAATGAAGAAGCCATATTAATTAGTTTATACATCAAAAAAAGCTTTTGGTTTTTTTGAATTGGAATTTTTATTTAAAATTCTTGATTTTTTTGATTTTCCTACATATTTTACTTAATTCTTTAAGAATATCTATAGTAATAATATGGCTTATGTTAAAGTTGATCCCTTTACTTCTGAATTTATCCATTTGACTAAAGGTACTAAACAGAGTTGTCCATTATCCCCAAGTTTGTTTGCTCTATTGAAATTTTTGCTACTTTAATTTGTACAAACCTAAATATAGCAGACATAAACTTTCCTAATCATTATACATCTAAAATTATGCTATTTGCAGATGATGTATTATTAACTCTTCCTAATGCAACTTCAAATCTTTTAAAATTAGAATCCACAATAAAGTTTTTTCAATCTATTTCTGGTCTTCATTTCAACCAATCAGAATCTTAATTCTTATTACTAAATAAAAAGAACAAAATTCAAATACAAAAAAAAATCATATTATTGGTAAACAAGTCTCATCAGTTGCATACTTAGGCATAACTTTACTACTCTCCTTAGATAATATCATAATGATTAATTATAAAAATATATAATAAATATATTTGACAAATCTTTAAATGGAACAAGATTATTTGTTTTGAAGATAGACTTTAATTAATAAAAATTATTATTTTACCCAAGATTTTATATATAATTCAAGTTCTATCTATTTTTCCAGATAAGCCTTATATTAATTAAATAAATAAACAATTATTAAAATTTCTTTGGTATCCTAAGAAAAATAGAATAGCATTTATTCAGCATATTAAACCATGGGCTCTTGAAGGAATTAATTTCCCAAATATTGATACTTACATGAAAGTATCAATTTTTTTAAAATGATCTTAAACTGGGTGGATAGTAATTACGCTTGTAATTGGAAATCCCTACACCTACTATCCTCAAAAATAGTAAAGACAATTCAAACTTCTTCAAGGTAACTAATCATGAAAATTTATTTTGGTATTATCTTTGCAATGCCATAGAATATAATATTCCCTTCTATCTAATTCCACCTATGTAAGCCTCATATGTAAGACTTTTAAGAATACAATATACTCTAATGGTGATATTTATAACTGGTTCCTTTTTATTATCCTTTTTAGTATCACTAGAAATTTTTTCAATAAAACTCAATCTCACACATGCTCATTTTAGGAAGCTAAAAATGTTGTTTGCTGGCGGCAATGTTTTAAAGAAATGAAAGTTAAAGATACCAAATAAGTTATTATTGAATTTGATTTAAACCCATACGATTGGTTATTACTACACAGTGCTAAAACTCAACAACAATAATTATATTTATCTGTTTCTCATTCACAGTTTAGGGCATATCCTAAATTAATCTTTTTTTAATGAAATTATTTATAATCAATCTAATATTTAAAATATAATCTCAAAATTTTACAAAATATTAATAAAATACAAGATAAATTTAAATGAAAAGTTTTGGAATCATATTACACTAAGTAATTCTCACTTTTCTTCTGAGAATTTTTGTTTGTCTTTTCCTGGTTAAGGGTCTCCACAGTGGAACTCCGGTCTGCTAATGATTGGCAGTCGATTTTTATGGTGCCGTGTTGCCAGCCCAATGCCCAACCTTCAGCGAAGGCACGCCCATTCACGTATGTCTTTTGGAGGTCACTCGACCCCCAGGGAGGACATGCAGACTCCACACAGAAGACACTCCAGCCAAGAATCAAACAGGAGAACCTCTTGCTGTGAGGTAACAACACTACCACTGTACTACCGTGGATATCTTCTGACAATAAACTCCAAATATTAAACTCTATTAAACTTACATCCTGGTCTCATTATTGGCACATATATACAGAGACATTTTTTTACACAGAGCATTTTTAATTCCTAATAAAATGGTTAAATTTAACAATAATAACAATATTCACTGTTGGAGCTATACTCAGGAGTGCAATGCGGATTGGATTCATGTTTTTTTTAACTGTCCATCTTTAGATCAGTTTTTGTGTAATATTGATGATTTCTTTAAGGCTTTATTCTCTCAACATTTTTATTACCTAAGTCTTTAATCTTATTCAGTGAAAATTACAGTTATGTTTTAAAAAAAGACAACGTATCTTTACTATGGACTATTCTTGCAGTTGCAAAGAAATGTATCATCAGAAAATGGAATTCAATTATATCACCATCTTTTGAAGACTTCTTATCCTCTATAAAATAAACAGCTTTCGGCGTGACTAAAGTTAAAGAATTCAGGATTCATCCAAAACCATTTATTAGTAGTCCTTGATTGAAAGTGATTTCGGTTATCAGCTTTTATCAACAAGATCCTGCCTCTGATGGTTAAAGAAAAGTATAAAAGAAGATTAAGAAGAACTTAAGTGTGGAGCTTTAATTTTGTTTCTTATTGTTTTTAGGCCCTTATATTTGTATTTTATTTTTATTTATTTATTTTACAGTTGTTTACCGTGAAAGTCCAACTGGACACATGTCCTTTTTCAGCAGCTCCATTTAACATAATCGCATAAAGTACAATATAGACAAAACACAAGATAAAGTGTATAGAAAAGATAGGATGCATAAATTATAAAATAGATAAAGAAGATACATTATAGAAAATGAGGATTTATACAAATTAAAATAGATAAAGAAGGTGTAATTTTTACAGTCATTTTAAGGTAGCTTTGCATATTCAGGATGCATTGAGATTAAAATATATAAAGAAGATACAATTTTTAAGGTCATTTTAAGGTAACTTTGTATATACACAGACAATTAACTCATCAGAATACCTGTGGTTCATAGTAGGATTAACTAGTATTTCCATGTTATAGGTTACTGTATTATGTAAAGATGAGGTATAAGTTAGTAGTAAGAAGTGATGCCTGAAAGTTGATATCTTTGTTATTTGAAGTCAGAAAAAGCATAGCATGCTTTGTGTTAGTAATAAATGAGGTAGAGGTAGTTATATTTTCTACAGAAGATTGATTAGTCATAACATGCTTGCTGTTAGTAATAATTGAGGTAGAAGTCATATTTTCTGTAGGAGATAGATTAGTCAGGAGCAGAGCAATTGCAGAGCTACTTACTAGATAAGTAAGTTTTTAGTGTTTTTTTTTAATTGGTACAGGGTAAGGGTGGATATAATGTCCTGTGGTAGTCCATTCTAGATTTTGATTATGTAATTTGAGAAGAGGGATTCCTCCAGCTAGGTTCTTGGGTGTACTGGTCTTAATGAGGGGTTTGTTGGTGTAGTGTAGAGTTCTTGCAGTGGAATATGGTAGTAATATTTGTTTCAGGCCAAGTGTTTTCTCGGGATCATAGAAGATTTCATGAGCTGTAGTTAGCTGGTTAAAGAGAAAAAGTTGGGGGAGTTCTAGCCAGTTGAGTTGTTTGAGTGCTTTACAGTGATGTGCTCTAAATGGTGAGTTTGTGGCATATTTAGCAATTTTATTGTAACAGGTTTCTAGTTTTGCCAATTCAGATTTTCTTAGGTTTAAGAGTATGGGAAATGCACAGAACAGTGCAGAGATCAGGTGGGTTTGAGCAATAGTAGCTTTAGTGTTATCTGTGAAGAAGTGTTTCATAGGTTCATAGGTAAGTACTTGGCTATTGGCCCTAGGGCCTATATAAGCCTAGTCAAAAAATGTACCCTGGCTTTCGCCACCCAAGAAAATTATTTTCCTGTGCCCCTGTCGAGCAGAGCCACAGAAGTGATCCCTGGGGTGAATTTCCCATTTCCCATCCAATCATCAAGATTTTTCTTGAAGAGTGCTAATGAGGAGCTCTGTTTGACATAGATAGGTAGTCTGTTCCAGAGTCTGGGAAGTCTCTGGGATAGGAATCTTTCCCACCAGCATGTTCTGTTTATTATGGTGACAAGGTTTAGGTCCCTAGAGCATGTAGCTCAGAGGGATTGGGATTTCTTTAAGTGGAGCATGTTCAACAGCTCTGGGTTTGACATAGCTTTTTATGTTAGGCAGAGATCGCCCCTGAGTAGGCGATATGTGATGGAGTAAAGCTGTAGTTTTTTGAGACGGTCTGCATAGGGCATCTGTTTGAGGCCAGTAATTCTCTTTGTGAGGTATTTCTATGGTCTTTCCAGTTGTTGTAGATGTCTTGTGAGATACATACCAAAAGGGGCATTGTACTCTATAATGGGTCTAATGAGTGATGAGTAGAGGGGAACAATGACCTCTTTTTTTCCTGGATGAGAATCCTTTTGTGATGAGATGAGCCATGTAGAAGGATTTCCTGACAACGGTGGAGATGTGATTATCAAAGGAGAGACTACTGTCCACCTGTGTCCCAAGGTCTCTTATCACATTTTCGGCATTAAGTGGACTACCAGCTATGTGGTAGTTCATGGGTACAGAGTTTTTACCAAAGGGGATGACAATACACTTTTTGGCATTGAGCTTCAGGCTGTGGCTTTGACACCAGGTATCTGTCTCAGTGAGGCCCTTTTGTAGTTTGTCCACATCATTAGGAGTTTCGATTATGGCTCCTAGTTTGCAGTCATCTGCAAACTTTGTTAGCCAAACACCTTCTGTGTTAGCCTGCACTTCAGAGAAGTAGATACCAAACAGGAGAGGACCCAGGACTGAACCCTGTGGTACTCCACTTGTCACTGTTCTGAAGTCAGATTTGGAATCCGCTACTTTCACAGTGTGGGTTCTGTCCGTGAGCCAGTTGGCAACCCATCTTGTAACATAGGGATTTATACCTAGTTTAGTGAGCTTATCTATAATTCCAGAGTGGGGGATGGTGTCAAAAGCCTTGGCAAGATCTAGATAAGATGTGTGAACCATTTTACCCTAATCTATGGCTTTGGTGACTGCTTCAAAAAAGTCAATCAGGTTTAGGAGACATGATCTGCCTTTTACAAATCCAAACTGGATAGGGTCCAGAGTTTGGAGATTACCAATGTCTTTGTTTATGAGTTCCACAATGATACATTCCATGGCCTTGCAGACCAGGCTCATCAGGCTAATGGGGCGGTAGTTCCCAGGGTCCGTCGTGGCTCCCCCTTTGTGGAGTGGGATAACCGTTGAGGTGCGCCATTCAGTGGGTACAAAGCCTGAGGTGAGGCTATGATTGAACATGGTACTTAGGTAGGGTGCCAATTCATTCTACAGTTTGTGTAGAACGCAGCCTGGGATATTGTCAGGTCCCATGGATGCTGTGTTCTTGGCTTTGGAGAGTGTGTTTTTTACCTGTGCAGCCGTGATTATAGGAACTTTGCATTCTTCCAGTATAGAGATGGGCCCTCTAGGGGGTGAGAGGCAGGTAAAGTTAGCACTGAACCTATCTGCTAGGATGTTGGCAATATCAGTTCGTTCTGTATATTTAGTGCCATTGTGCTGTAATTCAGAGCAGATCTGAGTGTTCCCACTGATTTCTTGACATAGCTATAGAATGCTTTGTGGTTGTCTTTAGAGTCAGTGGCAATTTTGTTTTCGTAACTAGCTTTAGACGATTTTATGAGGGATCTCAGCTTCTTACTGAGGTTGACCAGGGAGTTCCTCCAGTCATGGGAGTTTACTCGTTTTTGCAACAGTTTCTTTCTTCTGTTGTAGAGTTTGTTTATGGTAGAGGACCACCAGATTGGCTTCCTTTTTTTGGAATATAACATCTTGGCTCTATTAGGGATAGCATGATCCATGCACTCGTGTAAGTGCTTATAAAGTGCATTTGTGTAGGATTCAGCAGTGATACCTCTATTGTCTGTCTGCATGGGTGTCATGAAGTTTGCCACTTCTGTCTTAAGAAGTGTGAAGTTGGCTTTGGAAAAGTTTTTTATGATGGTTTCCCTAATTGGGGGTGGGGGTGGGATGTAGATGTCTAGGCTGATTAGCTTGTGGTCAGATCTCACCAACAAGGAATTGACCTCTGGTGTGGAACACTGGTTTCCCATGTTGGTAATGACCAGGTCTAGGATATTGCTGCCCCTGGTGAGGGTGTGAATAAGTTGATCCAAGGCATTGGAATTTATGAATTCTAGAAAACGTTGAGCAAAAGAGCTGGTACATGAGTAGTTTTCCCAGTTAATGGTGGGGTAGTTGAAATCGCCCATTATTAGGGTGTTGGGTTGTACCTTAATACTTTCCAGTGTATCAAGAAATGAGGAGTGGAAATCCTGGGGCATGGTTGGGGGTCTGTAGCAAGCTACAATTTGAATTGCGGTCTTGCCCAGAGTTAGTTGCACTTGGATAATCTCGGATGCATTATGCTGTGCAACTAGCCTGGATGTGTGGATATCCTTAATGAATATGGAGGCGCCTCCGCCTTTAGTGCTTTATTCTGGGTTAGGTGGCAGAAAGGTGTGGTATGAATTGTAGCCTGGTAATGCAGGGGTGCTCTCTGGAGCTTTGAACCAGGTCTCGTTCACTGCACAGATGTCAATGTTCTCCATTTTAAGGAGTGCCCCGAATGAGTGCATTTTGAGGTTTAGACTTCTAACATTGAGTAGCATTACCCTCAGATTTTGCTTGCTTGTACCTGTTATGGTGGTAAATTTGTCATTTGAACCTTGCCTAAAAAAGGCACTATAAGGGTGCCAAGAGCCTTAGCCAGTATCCAGAATCCTAAGGGCGACAGGTGCAGGCCATCTCTGGCAAAGCATCGTGGTCTGTCGATCATGTCGTCTCAGGCAGACAAATACTGGATCCCCTTTGAATGACACCAGAAGCTTTGCCAATTGTTGAAGTCAATCATTTTGTCCTTGTACTGTGGTATCATTCTGGGTGATGGCAGAATGCTACTCAGGGTTAGGGTCACACCTGCCTGGGATACAAGATTGGAGAGCTCCTCCATGTCTCTTTTCATGTAGTCCAGGGAGGTACATCTCAGGTCATTCACACCAACATGGACAATGACAGTGTCATATTTGTACTTATTGTGGAGTGACCTGAGTGCATGTGTTATGTTGCAGATCCTGGCACCTGACAGGAAGCTGACAGTAACTTTCTCCTTGTTTAGTCTAGTGAGTGGAACATCAGTGTGCCTGACTATAGAGTCACCTATGACTAGAGTGTTGGGTACGTTGTTATGCCTTATGGGCTGTGGTTGAGTGGCACACTGAGTTTGTGGGCTATGTGTCATGTGGGTTGTGTTGGGGGGTGGAGTTTGCTTGCGTTTATACTTTGAATATCCCTGATGCTTGGGCAGGTTTTTATTGAGAGCCTCTGCAAATGTAGGTGTGTGTTTTGTGTTTCTATGTGTGTGTTTTGGTGGTGTAGGTTTTGAGGGACTATGTGATGAGTGTGGTGTGGTGCAAGTGTTTACCTTCTCCTCTTGACTGTCTAGTCCAGTCTTGGGTGAAGAGAGCTTTGCTTCCAGTTTGGCTATATAAGTGCATCTCTCACAGGTTGTAGTGTTGGGTGGTAGGAGGAGAGGGTTGTCTGTGTACATGAGGCAATTGCTGCATTGCCCCAAGATGCCCCGATTCATCAGGTAGACAGGAGAAATCACTGGGAGCTGACCCTTAGACATGCCTGGATAGGTGCTTATTTATTAAGTACTAAAATCTGCTTTCCTCTAGACAAGTGAGGAAAGTTAAGTGCTGTAGTAATTTGCAGCTTATGTAGTGCTTACAATGAGTTCTGAATAAGTGCTGAGTTCAAAGAAACAGATTT
This sequence comes from Protopterus annectens, assembly GCF_019279795.1. NCBI lineage: Eukaryota > Metazoa > Chordata > Ceratodontiformes > Protopteridae > Protopterus > Protopterus annectens. The sequence continues at coordinate 1,042,989,533 of NC_056733.1, forward strand.
GAGTGCTGAAACTAGAAAACTGGCTAGTTATAAGAAACAAAGCTAAGCTAGAAGGCTTCCCTCCAACACAGAAAGGCTTGGGGGCTCAGAAGCCTACAAACAGTCTAGACCACTTAACAGGAAAGGCAGGAAACAAGCTTATTTTTTTTTTGTTCTCTTTCCCAGATGCTCTCTTTGTACACAGTTAGAGTGCCTGAAATCAGAATATGATCTCACTGCACTCATTTGAGTGAGAAAATGAGATGGGCCCAGAAGGAGTATCCAAACACAAATTTACAAGAGGGGCAGGTAGTTTCAAAGCCACTAAGATTAACACCAAAACAGAAACAGGGAGGGTGGGTGAGGAACTAGCTGAAGAACAAAGTCAAAACTTCCACTTCAGTTAATATTCATGCAACACAATTAAATCAATTTAAATACTGTATTATTTGAAAAAAGTGCATATAAAAGGTACTTAAATTCTCTTATTCGTCCAGTTGAATACAGCTAGATCTTAACTAGCCAAAGCTGAAGTTTTTAAGCAGAAAATATTTCAAACTGTACCACTTAAATAGGCAAGGACAGGAAATCAAAGAATGTGGCTACCCCCACACCTGCAATTACTAACAGACAATAAAATTCAAGCAAGCACTAACTGAAGAACAGAATCAAAACTTCCACTTCAGTTAATATTCATGCAACACAATTAAATCAATTTAAATACTGTATTATTTGGAAAAAGTGCAGATAAAAGGTAATTGAATTCTCTTATATGTCCAGTTGAATACAGCTAGATCTTAGCCGGCCAAAGCTGAGGTTTTTAAGGTTTATTTTATTTATAGGTTTATTTCTATACAGCTTTCTTTTTTTTTTGTCTACTTTTTTACTGTCTGGGATATGTGGATGTCAAATCTCATGTTGCAATCTGTTTTGACTCCTAGACATTTAGTGTGATGCAGTTGGGAGCTGATGTTGTTATTTAATGAAACAATGCTAAATGTGGTCATAGGTATAATTGTTTTAGTGGGATGGAATATCATGAGCTTCGTTTTTTGAGGATTTGGAATTAATTGGGAATTTGTTAGCCATTTTTCTACAGCTAGGAAGGATTTTTGAGTTTGTTTGAAGTTCCTGTAAGTTGGTAGCAGCACATATGACTGTGGAGTCGTCTGCATATTGGATGAAGGAGGCTTGTGAGGTTGAGGTTTGGAGGTTGTTTGTAAATAATGAGAAGAGTAGGGGGTCTTAATATTGAGCCTTATGGGACTCCTAGGGTCACTTTGAGTAGTGGTGAGAGTGTTTGATGCCAACGTACTGCTTACTGGCTCCCAGTTAGGTAATCCTAGAACCAGTCGAGGGTAGATTGACATAAGTTTATATGTTTTAAGTTATGAGTATATACATTGTATACATAGTTTGAACATTTTCTTTGATTGTTTTTTTATTATAGTATTATTATTAGAGTATTATTTTATTTACTGAATACTGGAAAAAAAGAATAATAAAGTTTATTTAAGTAAAAAAGGAATTTGATAGTAAACTACACATATATGTGTGTGTGTGTGTGTGTGTGTGTGTGTGTGTGTGTGTGTGTGTGTGTGTGTGTGTGCGTGTGCGTGCGCGTGTGTGTGTGTGTGTGTGTGTGTGTGTGCATCTATATCTACATATGTAAATATATAGGAAAAATAAACAAGGCGTGGCATGTGTTATATAATGCAAGAGGTGACTAGAAGGCAGTAGATGGGGAAAGTTTGGCAGGCAGATTATATATTGATATACGTAACCTGTATAAACTATATTCCTAACTGTGAGCAGGTATCTTGTCATTCCTTATATTCCTTTACTCTCCATTCTTCACTTACTTCCTTAATGCTATCTAATTCTCTTCATGGACTTTTTCATTAAATATACCATAAGCCTATTTTTCCCTCATTTCATATTGCAATTCCTGTTTGTATTAGACTAATTTACCTTTAATTTCTCTACAAACTGTCTAAAAGTTCTCTAAACATTAAATGATTGTCATAAAGCTTGTATAGATTTTTAACCAATGTTTTATATTATTTCTAATGTGTTATAATTATTTAAACTGCATATTTTTTGACGATTGTAAAATTATTATTTTTAAAATGTTCTGTAATAATTTGGAGCTTTTCTCTCCAGACCTCCACTGAAAATGAGCTTCTACCCAGTTAAACTTACTTGGTAATCAAATGTTAATAAATAAATTAATATAGGCTACAACAGTCTGGAATTAATTAGCAGAAAACAGGCAGCAGAGAAGTATGACAGGCAAATCTATACAGGTAGACAGAAAAGAGGTTGAGTACGGTAAAACAGAATTCTCATGAAATAGTTATTGTGAAAAACTGCTGTTTGTAAATGTTGATGTCTATAGTACATCAGTTAAAGGTTCATATTTTATTTTTTAATTAATATTTTACTATGTAGTTTATGACCAAGATGAATGTGTGTATATTAAGGATTTAGGCATAATCAAAAAAACACCAGTCCAGGAGAACAGCCAGAAACCAGGGAAATATAAAACTTTAATCCAACAGTAGTACAGTCAAATGTACAATAAATCCACACAATTCAAAAATACAAATATCCGGATGAATAGAGTTGAGGCATAATCATATGACATCGCTTGGCCAATGAGGAGTACTTACTTTTTTTTTGTTTAAAGTACTCACAGACTATTCTTAATAAAGCAGCATTTGGCAAAACATTTCAGTAACAAGAAGACATGTAGTTGCATTAGTCCAGATTCTAAACAAAAATACAGATTAAAACAATTCTGAAAAGATAGGGAGCAGGACTGAAAAAAAAGTTACATTTAGCCATATAGAGGTGATCAGCTAAACCTAAATAGAAGAAGTGATAGATGTCATCTTCCACATTCATTAATTAAGGTGTTGACCTTCTCCTCTTGACCAGCTATTCCAGTCTTGGCTTGAGAGTGCATGGCTTCCAGTTTGGATATATAAGTGCATCTCTCACACGTCTGAGTGTTGGGAGGTAAGAGGAGAGGGTTGTCTGTGTACATGAGGCAGTTGCTACATTGCCTCGGGATGCTCAAGTTCACCAGGTTAATAGGAGAAAGCACATGAAACTGACCTTTCGACATGCCAGGAGGGATGGTCATTATTACTAAGTACTGGAGCTGTTTCCTTATATATTCCTTTTACATGAAAAATATCACTCAAGCTGTCTGAGTCTGTACAGAGCACTGCCAAACACTTGAGGGGAACTAATATGTAGACCCTGAAAATTTATGGATGAAGTATTTAGGCAGATATTCTGAAGTTAGAAAGAAATCAAGCAGTACTTACTAAAAAATAAAGAATTAGCTTGTCAAGAATGGTGAAAAGAGAGGAGTCGCATGAATGGCTACTGCCTGGCTACTACTAATGCTGGTCTCAGCACAGCTTCACTCTCTTGGGATACAATACTCCTTTGTTTCTTCTCTCACCAGAAGGAAAATGTTAGCACCAATCCCAAGAAGAGAAGCAGGCCACGGCCTGTCTGCTGATCAACAGTCTTGTCACTGATGATGCAAGGGGTCTGCAGGCTTGTAGCCTTTTTCTGGGAGATGCCTCGAATAGCAACCAGACCAATCAGGTATTTTAATCACAGACACTCACTCCCCAACAAGAAACTGTCGAGAATCAATGCACTCCTACTCTCACTAGGATCAGAATATAAGCACAGATTCCAAGCTGTCACCTATAAAGCAGTTATTAAGCTTTCTGTTGATCAGCAGTCTCCAGGAAATAATGTAACTGCACTCCTTCTCTCACCAGGAGAAAACAGAAGCACTAATCCCAAGATGACTACTTAGAGGCAGAATGTGGGCTCCCCAATAACTGATGGTCTTGCAATAGATGCTTAAAAGTAAGATGAAAAAAATGGTTTATCCTAATCACTGCAGTGTGCACTAGAGGAGTTAGATGTAAAAGTAGGTAACTTAAGTTTTACCTATCTAAAAAGTTAAGTTTTAGTGGAGAGTCACCATTTTTAAAACAGCAAGATAGACTGAAAGGGGGTGGTCACTTTTGTATTCTGGTACTATGGGATACAGTAGGATGGCCAATAAATTTAAATAGTTGAAGGGGAGTGATTTCACAAAAGCAGAGAGGAAATGAGATATATGGTCAAATTAACATAAAGGGCAGGCAACTAGAAAGACAGTGGTGTTTAAAAACACAACAGTAACCAGGTGGGAGTGTGGGAAAAATTTCCATCTGGCTGACAAGAGACAGAGTTATGGCCTCTTTTCAAGTTTTAATATGCAGTTAAAAGCAGAATGCAAGTAAAACACAGTCTAAAGAAAACAAATCACAGTATACAAAATAGAAAAAGGCAATAAAGTAATACAAAATACAACAAATAAAAAGCAAATTAACCTTTCCCTCACAGCAAACTGTAGCAAAGTCTGGCTGAGCTTTTCCAGTAAAGCAGAAATGCACTCAAGCACCACAACACAGCACAAAGCACAAGACACATAGCTCACCTACACAGTGTGCCTGTCAGCCTACACCCCTAAGGCAAAACATCTTGCACAATACACTAATCATAGGTGACTCGATAGTGAGGCACACTGATGTCAGACTCACTAGGTTGAATAAGTAGAAGGTAACAGTCAGGTGCCAGAATCCAACACATAAAACATGCACTTAGGTCACTCCACAACAAATAGAAGTATGACTCTGTCACTGTCCATGTGGGTGTGAATGGCCTGAGATGCACCTCCCTGGACTACATGAAAAGAGACATGGAGGAGCTCTCAGATTATGTGGCCCAGGCAGGTATGACCCTAGCCCTGAGCAGCATCCAACTGTCATCCAGAATGATACCACAGTACAAGCAGAAAATGATTGACTTCAACAACTGGCTAAGTTTCTGGTCTCATTCTAAGTGGATCTGGTGTCTGCTTGGAATGACATGACTGACAGACCTTGATGCTTTGCCAGAGATGGCCTGCATCTGTCACCCTTGGGTTTTCAGATACTGGCTAAGGCTCTTGCCACCCTTATAGTGCCTTTTTTAGGTGATGTTCCAAAGACCAAATTACCACTGTAACACCTATAAATAAATGCAATCTCAGGGTCATGCTGCTCAACGCTAGAAGTCTAAATCTCAAGATACACTTGCTCGAAGCACTCCTCAAAATGGAGAACATCAACATTTGTGCTGTAATGGAGACCTGGTTTAAAGCAGCAGGAAGCACTGCTGCAGTTCCAGGCTATAACTCATTCCACACCTTTCAGATGCAGAACATGGACCAAAGCTCTAAAGACAGTGATGTCTCCATATTCATAAAGGATATGTACACCTCCAGACTAGTAGCCCAGCATAACGTATCTGAAATACTTCAGGTACAACTAACATTGGGTCAGACGGCGATTCAGGTTGTAGCCTGCTATAGGTCCCCAACCATGTCCAAAGACTATCACTCCATGTTCCTAAGCACCCTGTAACCTATTAGGGTCCAACCCAACACTCTCATACTAGGTGACTATAACTACCCCTCCATCAACTGGAAAAAACTACTCATGCACCATTACACTGACCCAATGCTTCCTGGAATTCATCAGTTCCAGTGCCCTGTAACAGCTCATTCTTACCACCATTAGAAGAAGCAACATCCTTGACCTGGTTATTACTAACATGGGCAACTGTTGCTCTACACCAATAGTCAATTTCTCCCTGGTTAGATCTGACCACAAACTAATCACTAAGGAAATCCACATCTCACCCACACACCCCACAAAGGTAAACACCATAATAAAACTTCTCCAAAACTGACTTTGCGGTCATAAAAACAGAGGTGGCTAACTTCACAGCACCCATATCAATGGAAAATAGATGCATGACTGATGAATCATACAGCAATGCATTGTACAAACATGTACATAAATGCATGGAACTAGCCATACCCAACAGAACTAAGACGCTCTCCTCCAAAGAAAGGAAGCCAATCTGGTGGTCCCCTGCCATTAATAAATTCTACAACAGAAGGAAGAAACTGTTGCAGAAAAAGGCGAAGTTCCAATACTGGAAAAAGTCCCTTATTAGCCTCAACAAAAAGTTGAGATCCCTCATCAAAACCTCTAAAGCCAGCTATGAAGGCAGAATTGCTGCAGACACTAAAAACAGCCACACAGCCTTCTATAGTTATATCAAGATTCTCCACGGCAATACCCAGGTTTGCTCTGAGTTACTGAGCTGACAGATATTGCCAACATACTGGCCAGCAGATTCATAGGTTCATAGGTTCATACTAGGCTATCTGCCCTAGGGCATTTATAAGCCTAGCCAGAGTGTGTTTGGCTTTCGCCACCCATTTTAAAATAATTTTGCTATGCCCTTTTTCGAGGTTAGTATACTGTGCCTCTGTCTAACAGTGACACAGAAGTGATACCCGGGGTAAACCTACGATCTCCCATCCACTCATCAAGATTCCTCTTGAAGAGAGTCAATGAGGGACTCTGCCTAACCTGGACTGGGATTTTATTCCAGAGTGAAGGGAGCCTCTGGGTTATGAATCTGTCCCTCCAGCATGTCCTATTTATTTCAGTGCTGAGGTTCAAGTCTCTCGAGCGTGTAGCTCGATGGGATTTGGATTTTCTGAGGTGCAGCATGTCCATTAATTCCGGGTTGGACATGGCTTTATACGTCAGGCACAGATCACCTCTGAGCAGGCGGTATGCCACTGAGTAGAGCGTGAGTTTCTTTAACCGGGCAGCATATGGCATCTGTTTGAGCCCTTTGATCCTCTTGGTGAGGTACTTTTGGGGTCATTCCAGTTGCTGCAGGTGTCTGGTAAGGTACATCCCAAAAGGGGCATTGTACTCAATTATGGGCCTGATGAGGGATGAGTAAAGAGGCATGATGACCACCCCTGATCTAGATGTGAATCCCTTCATGATTAGGCGGGCTATATAAAATGTTTTTCTAACCACTTTGGCCACGTGGTTGTCAAATGAGAGATTGCTATCAACTTGGGTCCCCAGGTCCCTAATTACTTCTTCTGTACTTAATGGATTACCACCTATGTGGTAATTTGTGGGCACTTTGTTTTTGCCAAAGGGGATGACTATACACTTTTTGGCGTTTAGCTTGAGGCCATGGCTCTGGCACCAGTTGTCTGTTTCTATGAGGCCCTTTTGGAGGATGCTTGTGTCGGCTGGAGTGTCGATTATGGTGCCCAGTTTGCAGTCATCTGCAAACTTGGTCAGCCACAGTCCTTCCGTGTTGGCCTGTACCTCCGAGAAATGTATACTGAACAAGAGAGGTCCCAGGACTGAGCCTTGTGGGATGCCACTTGTAACTGGTTTGGAGTCTGACATGGCTCCAGCAATTCTAACCATGTGGGTTCTGTCCTTGAGCCAGTTTGCAACCCATCTAGTGACATAGGGGTTTATATTTAAGCTGGTGAGCTTATCTATAATGCCCGAGTGGGGTATTGTATCGAAGGCTTTTGCGAGGTCCAGGTAGGCTGTGTGGACCACCTTACCCTTGTCAATGGCCTTAGTGACTGTTTCAAAGAAATCAACCAGGTTTAAGAGGCAGGATCTGCCCTTAACAAAGCCAAACTGGGTAGGATCCAGTGTCTGTAGGTCCCCAATATCTTTATTTATGAGGTCCATGATGATCCTTTCCATAGCTTTGCAGACCAAGCTAGTCAGGCTTATGGGGCGATAGTTTCCAGGATCCGTTGAGGCACCACCTTTGTGGAGCGGGACCACTGTTGCTGTACACCACTCTTTGGGTACATATCCTGTAGTAAGGCTGAGATTGAACAGTAGTTTTATGTTTGGGTTTAGCTCTTCTTGGAGTTCATGTAGGATGCAGCCCGGGACACCGTCTGGTCCCATTGATGCTGTGTTTTTTGCTTTGGAGAGGGCAGCTCTTACCTGAGCATCTGAGATGTCAGGGGGGCAGCACTCTGCTGGAATAGATATTTGCCCTTTTGGTGGGGAGGGGGGGAGACGTTTGCGCTGAACCTGTCAGCTAGGATGTTGGCAATGTCTGTGGGTTCTATGTATTTTTTTGTCATTTTGGACTAATTCTGAGCATATCTGGGAATTCCCACCTAGGTCCCTAACATAACTAAAGAAAGCCTTGAGATTATCCTTAGTGTCCTGTGCAATTTTTCTCTCAGAGCTTGCTTTAGACGATTTTATGAGTGCCCGTAGTTTTTTGTTAATACTGATCAGAGATGCCTTCCCTTTTTGGGATTTTGCTGTATCATGTAGTAGCTTCCTCCTTCTGTTGTATAGTTTGTTTATGGCTGGGGTCCACCAGACAGGACGTCTACCTTTGGAGGATTGGGACTTGGTTTTATTTGGGATTGCATGATCCATGCATTCCTGAAGGTGTTCATAGAATGCGTTTATAAAGGATTCTGCGGTCTGGGCCATATTTTCCACAGACCCGGGGGCTTTGAAGGATTCCACCTCAGTTTTGAGGAGTGTGAAATTTGCATTAGAGAAGTTTTTCTCTGTGGTTTTCAGGGCAGGGGGTGGAGTCGGGATGTGAATATCCAGTGAGATTAGTTTATGGTCTGATCTTACCAATGAGGGATACACTTCTGGTCTGGAGCATAGAGTCCCCGTGTTGGTGATGATCAGGTCCAGTATGTTTTCCCCTCTTGTGGGAGTGGTAACAAGTTGTTCCATAGCATTTGAGTTTATAAATTCTAGGAACCTTTGGGCTAGGGTGTTGGAGCTAGAGTAATGCTCCCAGTCTATGTTTGGGTAGTTGAAGTCGCCCAATATAATGGTGTTTGGAGAGACCTTCATATTTTCCAGTGTTCTCAGGAAGGCCGAGTGGGGTTCCTGGGTTTGGGAGGGTGGTCTGTAGCAGGCTATAAACTGGAAGGCAGTTTTACCCACTGTTAGTTGCACATGGATAGTCTCTGATGCTTTGTGCTGTGCCACTAACCTAGAGGTATGGGTATCTTTGACGAATATTGATACTCCCCCTCCTTTTGTGGTTCGGTCCAAGTTTTGGGGCCGAAAAGCATGGTATGAGGTATAACCTGGTAGTGCTGGGGTTCTCTCAGGAGCCTTGAACCAGGTTTCTGTTACTGCACATATATTGATGTTCTCCATGCTAAGGAGAGTTTTGAGTGCGTGCATCTTGAGGTTTAGACTTCTGGCATTGAGTAGCATTACTCTTAGTTTCTTATCCCTTGTGATACCTATGGAGGTGGGTTTGTCTTTTGAGCCTTGCCTAAAAAAGGCACTATGGGGGTAGCAAGAGCCTTTGCAAATATCCGAAAGCCCAGGGGTGACAGGTGCAAGCCGTCCCTAGCAAAGCATCGTGGCTTGTCGAGCATGTCATCCCAGGCTGACAGGCATTGGATCCCCTTTGAATGACACCAATACTTAAGCCAATTGTTGAAATTGATCATCTTGTCTTCATATTGTGGCATCATTCTTGGTGAGGGTAAGATGCTACTCAAGGTCAGGGTCATACCAGCCTGGGCTACATGCTCAGAGAGCTCCTCTATGTCTCTTTTCATGTAGTCCAGGGAGGTACATCTCAGGTCATTCACACCAGCATGGACAATGACTGAGTCATATTTGTACTTGCCTTGGAATGACCTGAGTGCTCGTGTTATGTGGCAGATCCTAGCACCCGACAGGCAGCTCACCGTGACCTTCTCCTTGTTCAGCCTGGTGAGCTGGACGTCAGTGTGCCTGACGATAATCACCTATTACAAGTGTATCAGGTGTGTTGTTTAGCCTTAAGGGCTGTGACTGTTCGGCACACTGGCTTTGTGAGCTATGTGTTGTACGTGTTTTGTTTTGGGGTAGCGGTTGCTTGGGTGTCTGCTTTGGAGGTCTCTGCTGCTTAGGCAGATTTTTATTTAGAGCCTCCGAGTATGTTTTTGTGCGTTTATGTGTTTGATTTGCTGTCGTGGTAGGTCTATGTGAGACTGGAATTGTAGTGAGTGTGGTTTCCTTCTCCTCCTGGCTGGTTACGCCAGTACTGAGTTGGGAGAGCTTAGCCTCCAGTATGGCTAGATGGTTGCATCTCTCACATGTGTTGGTGCCAACTTTATCCCCCCCCCCCCCAAAGGACCAATCACAATACCAGAGGAATGCCAGGCACCTAGCATTACTAGAGTACAAGTTAAAACTGCATTGTCCAAGGCCAAGAATACAGCTTCTATGGGATCTGACAATATCCCTGGATGTGTTCTACATGAACTACAAAGTGAACTGGCACCACATCTGTGTGCCCTGTTCAATCACAGCCTCACCTCAGGCTTTATCCCTATCAAAACGTGCACTGCTACAGTCATCTCTCTCCATAAAGGGGGAGCAACTACAGACCCTGGGAATTATCACCCCATTACCTGATGAGTCTGATATGTAATACTATAGAGTGTATCATCATGGTCCTAATTAACAAGGATATAGGGAATATCCAAACTCTAGATCCCACGCAGTTTGGTTTTGTGAAAGGTAGATCATGCCTGCTCAACCTGGTTGACTTCTTTGAGTCAGTTACCAGAGCTGTGGATGAGGGCAAGGCAGTTCATACAGCCTACCTTGATCTGGCCAAATCCACTGATACCATTCACCACTCAGGAATTATTAATAAACTTACCAAACTTGGCACCAACCTCTATATCACTAGGTGTGTTGCAAATTGGCTCACAGATAGAATCCACAGTGTGAAAGTAGTGGACTCCAAGTCATACTGCTGATCAGTTATGAGTGGAGTCTCGCAGGGATCAGTCCTGGGTCCTCTCCTGTTTGGCATCTACTTCTCAGAAGTCCAGGCCAACACAGAGGGACTCTGGCTGACCATGTTCGCAAATTACTGCAAGCTGGGAGCCATTATTAATTCCCCAAATGATATTGCCATCCTACAGAAAGGCCTCACTGAGACCAATGACTGGTGTTGAAACCATGGCCTTAAGCTTAATGCCAAAAAATGCGTCATCATCTCCTTTGGGAAAAACTTAGTTCCCACTAATTACCACATGGTTGGGAGCCCACTGAACACTGAAGGCATTATAAGAGATCTGGCGACACAGGTTGACAGCAACCTCTCCTTTGTCTACCACATTGCCACTGTGGTCAGAAAGTCCTTCTATGTGGCACATCTCATTGCCAAGGGTTTTGCATCCAGGAAGAAAGAGGTCATCATCTCTCTCTACTCTTCTCTCATTAGGCTAATCATCAAGTATAATGCCCCATTTGGCATGTACCTCACTAGACACATGCAGCAGCTGGAAAGGCCACAAAAGTACCTCATGAAGAGGATCCTAGGCCTTAAACACATGTCCTACATGGACAGACTCAAAAAACTCCAGCTATTCTCTGTCTCATATCGTCGACTAAGAGACAATCTCTACTTGACTTACAAAGCCATGTCTGACCCAGCTCTGTTAGAGATACTACATCTAAAGAAATCTCAATCCCTCCACACCACATGCTCCAGAGACCTCAACCTCATTACCACAATCAACAAAACATGCTGGAGGGGCAGTTTAATAACCCAAAGACTGTCCATGCTCTGGAATAGACTTCCATACATGTCAAGTAGTGCACTTCACTGGCCCTCTTCAAGAGAAATCTTGATGCGTGGATGGGAAATAGAAAGTTCACCCCGGGGATCACTCCAGTGGCTCTATTTGATAAAGGCACTGGGAAGTAAAGTCGTGTGGCATGATGCCAGGGCACTTCTATGGACTTGGCTTGTAAAGGCTCCAGGGCCATTAGCCTAGTACACACCTATGAACCTATGAACATTAACATTTTATAGTTTGCAACTCACTCCAAGCTCTCTATTCTCAGTGGTCCCTTATATTTCTATGCATAATTTGCAACAGCTATCAAATAAAGCCACATATCAAATATCTCTATGACTCAATGTTGCTGATTAATCATCAGACATCTTCACTTTGCATCATGTCCAAAAGAAAGAAATGTGTTATGGTACGGTTGCTTACAGTATATTTTGCATTCAGCCATTTCTACTAAATAAAGTATACGTATAGATCCATGCATAAAGCAGCTCATTTACTGATGCATTGTTCCTAAAACTGGCATATTCCATTACTGAGAATAGCTGCACAATGATGCAATCATGATAAGCAGTCTAAATCATCCATAGTACAGTATCTAACACAGAATGGTACAATTTGTAAAACAGAATGACCTAGTGTCTAACACAGAATAGTGTGGTATCTAACACAGAATGGTAGTTTAACACAGAATACTGTGGTATCTAATACAGACTTGTATAGTGTTAACACAGAATGATGCGCTGTTTAAAACAGAATGACCTAGTGTCTAACACAGAATAGTCTGGTATCTAACACAGAATGTTACAGTGTTTAACACAGAATAGTGTGGCATCTAATACAGACTTGTATAGTGTTAACACAGAATGATGCACTGTTTAAAACAGAATGACCTAGTGTCTAACACAGAATAGTGTGGTATCTAACACTGAATGGTACAGTGTTTAACACAGAATGACCTAGTGTCTAAAACAGAATAGTGTGGTATCTAATACAGACTTGTATAGTGTTAACACAGAATGGTGCACTGTTTAAAACAGAATGACCTAGTGTCTAACACAGAATAGTGTGGTATCTAACACAGACTTGTATAGTGTTAACACAGAATGGTACAGTGTTTAAAACAGAATGACCTAGTGTCTAACACAGAATAGTGTGGTATCTAACAGAGAATTCTATAGTGTTAACACAGAATGGTACAGCATAGAAAGGTGCAGTATCTTATAGAAAATGGTACAGTGCTTATCACAGAATGGTGCAGCGTCTAAAATAGAATGGTACAGTGTTTAACACATAAAAGTGCAGTGTTCATGCAGAATGGTGCAGTATTGAACATAGAATTGTACATTAATGCAGAATGATGCAGTGATTAATACAGAATGGTGTTGAATTTAACACACAATGGTACCATGTTTAACACAGAATGGAGCAGTTTCTAACACAGAATGCTATAGTACCTATTACAGAATGGTGCAGGGTTTAAGGCAGACTGGTACAGTGTCTAGCATAGATTGACAAATTATCTTATAGAGAATGGTACAGTGCTTATCACAAAATGGTGTAGTGTCTAAAATAGAATGGTACAGTGTTTAACACAAAAAAGTGCAGTGTTCATACAGTGTGGTACAGTATCCAACACAGAATGGCACAGTATTTAACATAGAATGGTGCAATGTCCAAGACAGAATGGTGCAGTAACTAATACATAATGGTGCAATGATTAACAGAGAATGCTTCAGTATCTAGTACATAATGGTTCCATGATTAACACAGAGTGGTATAGAATCTAAAAGAGAATAGTGCAGTATCTTGCACTGAATGATACAGTATCCAATATGGAATAGTACGGTATCTAACACACAGAAGAGCTGCATCTAACACAAAATGGTACAGTATTTAACACAAAATAGTATAGTATCTAACACAGAATGACACAGTGTTTAACACAGAATGGACATGATCTTAACACAGAGCATTACAGTGTTTGATGCTGAATGCAGCAGTGTCTAACAAAGAACGGTGCAGTGTTTAAAACAGAATAGTGCAGTATCTTACAAAGAATATTATAGTGTCTAACAGAATGGTGCAGTGAATGATGCTGAGTTTAACACAGAATGGTACAGTGTTTAACACAGAATGGTGAAGTGTTTAACACAAAATGGAACATTTTTTAATACAGAATGATGCATTGTTTAACACATAATCTAACACAAAATGGTACAGTATCTGACACAGAATGTTGTAGCATCTGTCACAGAATGGCACAGTATCTAACACAGAATAGTGCAGTATCTAACACAGAATGTTGCAGTATCTAACAAACAATGGTGCAATGTTAACACATAATGGTTAAGTATCTAACACAAAACTGTGCAGTGTTTGACATAGAAGGGTGAAGTATTTAAAACAGAATGGTTCAGTAGCTGAAACAGAGTGTTGCAGCAACTAACACTGAATAGAGCAATGCACAACACATAATGGTGGAGTATCTAACACAGAATTCTATAGGGTTTAAAACAGACTACTGCACTATCTAATACATAATGGTGCAATGTTTAACACAGAATGGTAAAGTATCTAACTCAGAATGGTGCAGTGATTAACACAGAATGGTGCAGTATCTAATACAGAATGGTACAGTACCTAACACAAAATGGTGCAGTGTTTAACATATATTGGCAGAGTATCTAACACAGAAATGTGCAGTGTCTAACAGAGAATGGTGCAGTATCTAATAAAGAATGGTGCATTGTTTAACCCATAATAATGGATTATCTAATATAGAATTGTGCATTATTTAAAACAGAATGGTGCAGTATCTAACACAGAATGCTGCAGTGAGCAACACAGAATGTTGCATTATCTAACACAGAATAATATGGTATCTAAGATAGAATGGCACAATGTTTACTACAGAATGGTGCAGTAACTAATACTCAAAGGTACTCTGTTTAACACAGAATGGAGCAGTATCTAATGCAAAATAATGTAGTGTTTAACTCAGAATAATGTTGAGTTTAAACCAGAATGGTGCAGTCTTTAACACAGAATGAGAACAGTGCAATAAAGCAGTATATAACAAAAATGATGCCACATTTAAAGCAGAATAGTACAGGATCAAAGAAGGGTACATTGTTTAACACAAAACACTGTAGTGTTTAAGATGGAGTGGTATAGTGTTTAACACAGAATGCCACAGTGATTAACACATAATGGTGATGTATCTAATAGAGAATTGAACAGTATGTAACACAGTTACACAGAATGGTGCAATATCTACATAAAACAGTGCAGTGTGTTTAACAAAGAATGATGTAGTATCTAAGAAAAATGGAGCAGAGTTTAATGCAGAATAGTGCAGGATCAATCACAGAATGGTAGAGTGTTAAACATGAAACATGAAGTAGGATAGTGTTCAACCCATAATGGTGCAGTATCTAAGATAGAATGGTACAGTATCTAACAGAAAATGGTGCACTATTGAACAGAGAATGGTTCAGTATCTGTCACATAATGGTGTAATTCATAACACAAAAAGATACAGGGTTTACCATTGGATGGTGTAGTACCTAAAACAATGTTGCAATATATAACACAGAATGATAAATTATCTAATACAGAATGATGCACTGATTAACATGGAATTTTGCAGTATCAAATACAAAACAGTACAAAACCTAACACAGAATGGTGCAATGCTTAGGACAAAATGGGGAGTGTCTAACACAGACTTGTGTAGTGTTTAACAGAGTGGTGCATTATCTAATACAGAATGTTACAGTATCTAACACAGAATGGTGCAATGTTTAACACAGTATGGTGAAGCATTTAACACAGAGCGGTTCAGTATCTAATGTTGCAGTGTTTATCACAGAATGGTGCAGTATCTAATACAGAATGGTACAGTATCTAACACTGAACGGTGTAATTTTTAACAAAATCTAACACAAAATGCTCAGTGATTAAGACAGAATGGTACAAATTCTAAGACATCATGGTGGAGTATCTAATGGAGGTGTGCAGTATTTAACACATAATGGTGCAGTATTTAACACAGAGTGATACAATATCCAGCACACAATGGTGCAATGTCTATCATAGAATGGTGCAGTGATTAGTACAGAATAGTCCAGTATCTAATATAAAATGGTACATATCTAACACAGAATGGTGGAATGTTTAAGACATACTGGTACAGTATTTAACACAGAATTGCTTAGTGTTTATCACAGAACAGTTCTGTGTCTAATACAGAATGGTACAGTATATAACATAGAATTGTACAATGTTTAACACAGAATGGTGCAGTATCTAACACAGAATGGTACAGTGATTAAAATAGAATGGTGCAGTGTTTATCATAGAATAGTACAGCATCTACCACAGAATGATGCAATTTTTAACACAGAATGGTGAAGAATCTATGAAGACTCTAACACAGAGCTGTTTATTATCTGACAGAGTGGTGCAGTGTCTAACATACAATGGTGCAATGTTTAACACAGAATGGTGGAGTATCTATCACATAAGAGTGCAGTGTTTAAAGAAGAATAGTGCAGGATCAATTACAGAATGGTGCAATGTTTAGCATGAAATATTACAGTATTTAACACAGAATGGTATAATGTTTAACACAGAATGAGTGTTTAACACATAATGGTGCAATGTTTAACACAGAATGCCACAGTATCTGATGCATAATGGTGCTATGTTTAACACAGAATAGTGCAATGTCTTACACAGAGTGTTACAGTAGTTAACACAAAATGGTGAAGTGTTAAACATGGAAAGGTACAGTTTTTAATACAGAAAGGTGCATTGTTTAACACTGAATGGTACAGTCTCTAACACAAAGTGGTCCCGTATCTAACGTAGAATGGCACAATATCTAACACAGAAAAATGCAAAGTTTAACAGAGAATGATGCAGAATCTAACAAAGAAAGGTGCCATGTTTAAAGGAGCATAGTGCAGGATCATTCACGGAATGGTGCATTGTTTACCATGCAACACTCCAGAATTCAGTACAGAATAGTTTAATGTTTAAGACAGAATGTCTACATCAGTTGGAGAATCAATAATGGCTCTCACTTTGCAATCATCTGCGAACTTGGTCAGCCAGAGTCCTTTTGTGTTGCCTTGAACTTCAGAGAAGTAGATACCAAACAGGAGAGGACCTAGGACTGATCCCTGTGGGTCACCACTTGTAACTGGTTGGTAGTCAGATTAAAGTCTACTACTTTCATAGTGTGGGTTCTATCAGTGAGCCAATTGGCAACTCATCTTATGACATAGGGGTTTATGCCTAGTTTAGTGAGTCTAACTATGATTCCTGAGTGAGGGATGGTGTCGAAGGCCTTGGCAAGATCTAGGTAGGCTGTGTGAACTACCTTGCCCTAATCCACAGCTCTGGTGACAGACTCAAAGAAGTCTATCAGGTTGAGCAGGCATGATCTACCTTTCACAAACCCAAACTGTGTGTTGTCCAGAGTTTGGAGATTCCCTATATTCTTATTTATAAGGTCCATGATATCAGACTCATCAGGCTAATGGGGAGGTAGTTCCCAGGGTCTGTAGTTGCTCCCGCTTTGTGGAGTGGGATGACCATAGCCATGCACCATTCAGTAGGAAAAAAGCCTGAATGAGACTGTGATTGATCAGGCTACTCAGGTGTGGTGCCAGTTCACTTTGTAATTCATGTAGAAGACAGCCAGGGATATTATCAGGTCCCATGGAAGCTGTATTCTTGGCTTTGGACAGTGCATTTTTTATCTGTGTAGCCGTGATAATGGGAACTTGGCATTCCTCGGATATTGTTATAGGCCCTTTAGGGGGGTGAAAGGGGGGTAAAGTTCACATTGAACCTGTCTGCCAATATGTTGGCAGTATCAGTTGGTTCTGTATATGTATTGCCATTGTGCTGTAACTCAGAGCAGATCTGAGTATTGCCATGTAGATTCTTGACATAACTATAGAATGTCTTGTGGCTGTCTTTAGAATCTGCAGCAATTTTGTTTTCGTAGCTAGCTTTAGTGGATTTTCTGATGAATCTCAGTTTTTTGCTGAGGCTGACAAGGGAGTTTTTCCAGTCTTGGGACTTCACCATTTTCTGCAACAGTTTTTTTCCTTCTGTTGTAGAGTTTGTTTATGGTGGGGGACCACCAGGTTGGCTTCCTTTTTTGGAGGAGAGCATCTTGGTTCTGTTTGGTATGGCCCTTTTCATGCACTTGTGTATGTGCTCATACAGTGCATTGGTGTATGATTCAATCATGCACCTATTTTCCATTTGCATGGGTGTCATGAAGTTAGCCACCTCTGTTTTTAGAAGTCCAAAATTGGCTTTGGAGAATTTTTTTACAGTGGTTTCCTTTAGGGGGGGTGAGAGTGGAATGTGGATATCCATGATGATTAGCTTGTGGTCAGATCTAACGAGGGAGGAGTTGATTACTGGTGTAGAGCAATAGTCGCCCATGTTAGTAATGACCAGGTCAAGGATGTTTCTACCCCTTGTGGGGATTAGAATGAGTTGGTCCAGGGTGTTGGAATTAATGAATTCCAGAAAACATTGAGCAAGTGTGTTGGTACATGAGTAATTTTCCCAGTTAATGGAAGGGTAGTTAAAGTATCCCATTATAAGGGTAATGGGTTGCACCCTAATATTTTCCAGTGTATTTAGGAATGTGGAGTGGAAATCTTGGGACATGGTGGGGGATCTATAGCAGACTACAACCTGGATTGCAGTTTTACCCAGTGTTAGTTGCACCTGAAGTATCTCTGATGTGTTATGCTGGGCTACTAGTCTAGAGGTCTGCATATCCTTTATGAATATGAAGACACCACCGACTTTAGTGCTTCAGTCCAGGTTTAGGGGCCGAAAGGTGTGGTATGAATTATAGCCTGGTAGTGCTGGGGTGCTCTCCGGAGCCTTGAATCAGGTCTCAGTCACTGTACATATGTTGATGTTCTCCATTTTAAGGAGTGCTTCAAGTGAGTGCATTTTGAGATTTAGACTTCTAGTGTTGAGTAGCATTACTCTCAAATTTTGTTTGCTTGTAGCTGTTATAGTGGTAATTTTGTCTTCAGGACATTGCCTAAAAAAGGCACTATAGGGGTGGCAAAAGCCTTGGCCAGTACCCAGAATCCCTGGGGAGACAGGTGCAGGCCATCTCT
Organism: Protopterus annectens; assembly: GCF_019279795.1. Lineage (NCBI taxonomy): Eukaryota > Metazoa > Chordata > Ceratodontiformes > Protopteridae > Protopterus > Protopterus annectens. Next base: position 1,043,008,235 of record NC_056733.1, read on the forward strand.
GGTGAAGCATCGAGGTCTGTCGATCATGTCATCCCAGGCAGACAGATACTGGATCCCCTTAGAATGACAGCAGAAGCTTAGCCAATTGTTGAAGGCAATCATTTTCTGCTTGTACTGTGGTGTCATTCTGGGTGATGGTAGGATGCTACTCAGAGCTAGGGTCATACCTGCCTGGGCTACAAGATCCAAGAGCTCCTCTATGTCTCTTTTCATGTAGTCCAGGGAGGTATATCTCAGGTCATTCACACCAACATGGACAATGACAGAGTCATATTTGTACCTGCTGTGGAGTGACCTACTTGCGTGCATTATGTGACATATCCTGGCACCTGACATGCATCTGACCATAACTTTCTCCTTATTCAACCTAGTGAGTGGGACATCAGTGTGCTGTACTATTGAGTCACCTATAACTAGTGTATAGGGTAAGTTGTTTTGCCTTATGGGCTTTGGTTGAGTGGCACACTGTTTGTGTGAGCTATGTGTCTCATGGTTTGTGCTGGGATGTGGTGGTTGTTTGCATTTCTACAGCAGAGGCCTCTGTTTGGGCAGATTTTTATTGAGATCCTCTGCAAAAGTAGATGTGTGCTTTGTGTTACTATGTGAGGGTTGTGGTGGTGCATGTTCTGGAGGGCTATGTGTTTCTCCTCTTGAATGGCTAATCCAGTCTTGGCTGGAGAGTGCTTGGCTTCCAATTTGGCTATATATGTGCATCTCTCACAAGTCATAGTGTTGGTAGGTAAGAGGAGAGGGTTGTCTGTGTACATGAGGCAGTTTCTACATTGCCTCAGGATGCCCAGGTTCACCAGGTTGACAGTGAAAGCACAGGGAATTGACTTTTAGATATGCCTGGATATGAGCTCACTATATTAAGTACTGAAGCCTTTCACAGGAAAAATGTCACTCAAAGTGCCTGAGTCTGTACACAGCACTGCCAAACACTTGAGGGGAAACTAATACGTAGACCCTGAAATTTTAAAGATGAGGTATTTAGACAGATATTCTAAAGTAAGGAAGAAATCAACCAGTACTTACTGAAAATAAAGAATTAACTTGTCAAGAATGATGAAAAGAGGGGAGTCACATGAATGGCTACTGCCTGGCTATTACTAATGCTGGTCTCAGTACTGCTTCACTCTGTTGGGATACAATACTCTGCTTCTTCTCTCACCAGAAGCAAAATGTTAGCACCAATCCCAAGAAGAGAAGCAGGACACGGCCTGTTTGGTGATCCACAGTCCCATCCCAGATGATGCAAGGGTTTGCAGGCTTGTAGCCTTTTCCAGGTAGATGCCTCAAATAGCAACCAGACCAATCAGGTACATTAATCACAGACACTCACTTTCCAACCAGAAAGAGACAGGAATCAATGTACTCTGCTCCTACTCTCACAAAGATCAGAATATAAGCATAGATTCCAAGCTGTCGTCTATAAAGCAGTTATTAAGTTTTCTAGTGATCGCCAGTCTCCAGGAAATAATGTAACTGTACTCCTTCTCTCACCAGGAGAAAACAGAAGCACTAATCTCAAGATGACTACTGAGAGGCAGAATGTGGGCTCTCCGATAACTGGTGGTCTTGCAATGGATGCTTAAATGTAAGATGAAAAAAATTGTTTATCCTAAATACTGCAGTGTGCACTACAGGAGTTAGAAGTGAAAGTAGGTAGCTTATGTTTTAAATGTCCAAAAGTTAAGTTTTAGTGGAGAGTCGTTATTTTTAAAACAGCAAGATAGATTGAAAGGGGTGGTCACTTTTTTATTCTGGTACTATGGAATACAGTAAGATAGCCAATAAATTTAAATAGTTGAAGGGGAGTGATTTCACAAAATTACAATTTTGTGCTTATTCACGCCAACCAGTAAAAGCAGAGAGGAAATGAGATATATGGTCAAATTAACATAAGGGTCTGGCAACTAGAAAGACAATGGTGTTTAAGAACACAACAGTAACCAGGTGGGAGGGTGGGGAAATTTCTGTCTAACTCACGAGCTGTGGTGTCTTTTCAAGCTTTAATATGCAGTTAAAAGCAGAATACAAGTAAAACACAGTGTAAAGAAAACAAATCACAGTATACAAAATAGAAAAAGGCAATAAAGTAATACAGAATCCAACAAATAAAAAGCAAACTAACCTTTCCCTCACAGCAAACTGTAGCAGAGTCTGGTTGAGCCTTTCCACTAAAGCTCTGAAATGTTTTATTTTTCCCCTTAAATAGAAGGTTTAATTCCTAGCTCCACCCCCTCAATTCACAGATGATTATTATGTATGACTCCTTAATTGACCTGTTCTAGTTTCTGTCTGACTCAAAAGAGACAGAGCTGTGGTGTCTTTTCAAGTTTTAATATGCAGTTAAAAGCAGGATGCAAGTAAATCACAGTGTAAAGAAAACAAATAACAGTATACAAAATAGAAAAAGGCAATAAAGTAATACAGAATACAGCACATAAAAAGCAAACTAACCTTTCCTTCACAGCAAACTGTAGCAGAACCTGGGTGAGCCTTTCCAGTAAAGCTCTGAAATGTTTTATTTTTTTACCTTTAAATAGAAGGTTTAGTTCCTAGCTCCACCCCCACAGTTCACAGAGTATTAATTTTAACTGACCTCTTCTAACTTATGTGTGACTCCTTAATTGACCTGTTCTAGTTTCTATCTGACTCAAAAGAGACAGAGCTGAGGTGTCTTTTCAAGTTGTAATATGCAGTTAAAAGCAGAATACAAGTAAAACACAGTGTAAAGAAAACAAATCACAGTGTAGAAAATAGAAAAAGCAATAAAGTAATACAGAATACAACAAAAAAAAAAGAAGGGAAGAGTGTACAGACCCAGGGAAACCTACCAGGGGCTACGTGAGCTGGAGATTGTGGTGCATTATAGGGTGGACAAGGACATTCTACATCAAATTGTTCAGCTGTACCGGCCACGCCTCACACACAGAACCAACAGAGGGGAACCCATCCCAGTGGATACCAAGGTATGTGTAGGCTTAAGAATACTAGCCACAGGTACCTTCCAAAGGGTAATTGGGGGATATCATGGGGATCTCACAGGCATCAACATCCAGCTTACTCCACCTGTTCCTGGATGCCATGTCAGCACATGCCAGTGAGCACATATATTTCCTCAACACCCGTGAGGTGTTGACCCGCAATATGGATCTCTTCCATCAAATAGCAGAATACCCTGAGGTAGTGGGTGCTATAGACTGCATGCACATACACATCAAAGCACCACCTGGTGAGTGGGATAGGGTCTACATAAACCGCAAGGGCTTCCGCTCCATCGACTGCCAGGTCGTGTGTGATGCCCAGGGCATTATCTTGAATGTGTGTGCTGGCAGCCCTGGAAGCTATCACAATTCCCACATCTGGCATATGACAGCGCTGTACCAGTCATTTGCCACTGGGGACATCCCATATGGCCACCTAGTGGGCGGTGCTGGTTATGCACTGGAGCCATGGCTGATGACACCCATCAGAGATGTACATACACCCAAATAAGAACTCCATAATGAGGCACACGCACAAACCAGAATCATAGTAGAGCATGTGTTTGGGATGCTCAAGTCACCGGTCCGCTGCATGGACATATCCGGTGGAGTCTTGTAGTACTCTCCAGCTACATGTACACAAATGTTCATAGTATGTGCCATGCTACACAATATGATCCTGCAGAAACAGCTGCAGCAGGAACAGCACAAGGCAAGGCCACACAGCCTCCCACCATTGCCAAGGCCATCACAGGCACAGAGGGACTCAGAGGAGGAAAAACCTGAGCCTGCTAATGTAGGCAGAATGAGGTGTGCCCAGTACCCCAGGCCTTGGCAAAGAGTCAACACTTAGCACATACACTGACTCGGTAGGGACCCAGGGAATGACACCTCTCTATGACTCGCACATACAATAAAAGGAATGCCAAACATGACACTACCTGTGCTTTATCATGTATAGGGAGTGTACTATGTGCATCCAACATAGTAATCCATCCAGCACTGTCCTCAATACTGGCACAGCCACAAGGTAAGTCACTCTTCCTATCAATTGCTGAATGGAGTAGTATGTTCTGATAGTTGTATCTGTGGTATAGATGTGAGCATGCAAGGGAAATGGGTGGCTGAATGGGATGGCAGCAGACAGTGGACACCTATATGGGCAGCATGAAATCCATAACAAATACTGGTGTAAACATACTAGGCAGTACTAGACAAGGTGACAAATCCCACTGCAGTACATGTGGTGGCCCAAATGTGTGTCCATAGGACAAACATGCATGTCAGTTTGGACAGTGAGGCACACATACCCACACCAGCCTCAGCCAGCAGGACAGGTGTAGATGACCATAAAGAAAGGCTGGGCTAAGGCCTCCAATTGATGGCAATGGTTAACAGCCCCCTCCAGACCTACACAGACAGACTACAACAGGTTTGGCAATTGTATGTAGAAGTCTAAAACTGAAATGTAGGCCAATAAAACCTAAGATCTGTACTCTACTGATATGCCACCAGTCTGCATGATAGGTCAGAATACAAAATTAAATGGAAGCCAACAGAGTACCTGAAATGCCAGTACAGTCATAGCAAATGTTTAAAGTCATCAGGTGTGCCCCCCCACTATCTTATGTAGAAATGCAGTAACATGAAAGTGTGAGGTGTAATAACAGTGGAGCACAGATTACCTGAGCTGGCCCAATCTACAGGATAGTTGTTGCATGTGTACAATATGCAGAGGTCCATGTGTTAGGTTGTTGTATGTGTTCACTATTGTCTGGAAGTGGTCAGCATGTAGGCATGGAGGGTTGTGTCTCGGTGGTCTATGGGCAGTACTGCGGATGACAGGGCCATGTTCCGACAACTGCAGTGCCAACCACAATTCTTCTTAGCAATACCCATGTCAGCAGTCATTATACTCTCTGTCCAGATGTCAATATCCATCACTGTCTGAAAGATGGGCATGCTATGAATGTGGGCCCAGACATACACACAGTACACAGGTGGAAGTACCCTAGACAGAGTGCATAAAATGTAACTGTCAGCTGCACAGAAAATTGGAATTTTACATACAGGTTAGCAGCATATTAGTTGTCCATGCAGTATAGAATACTGATGTAGTCTGGCCAATCACTGGCAGAACACAAAAGGCACAGTTATGAAGTAATGAGATACTGCCTATGTCCTCGTACAAGGCAGCATAAGGGGAATGTCCCATGTATATGTGTGAGTCAGCTGCAAGAAGCTTCCATATCACACATGCATTCAGATCACTCCACAATCAGCCACAGGTTTATCACAGGTCATATCCTTGCTGTTGGGAATGAGTACAGCATGACTCCACTTCTGTATGGGAATACCCACAGAATGCAGCATGCTGAAGAGGTGTCCCATCCAGGTGTGTCCCTAGCTGTAAGCAGCACCCTGCCAGCATCTAGACCAATAGATTAATATGGACAGGAACTATTGCCATTAACACCTCACCCACTTACCCTGGTTACAGGGGAATCCAGTGGCTTGCAGCCTGGGAATGTAGGCATGACAGAATGCACTGGCTTGCTACAGATCTACCAAATGGTCTACAGTCCTCTGTCAAAGGTCTGTGCCTCAACCGTAGTTCATAGATTCATAGGTTCATAGATTAGTACTAGGCTAACTGCCTTTGCGAGTCATTTTAAGCCTAGCCAATTATCCCCTGTGAGACTCAAACCCTGTACCTTGTGTTTGTAAGGCAAACACCATAACCACTAGGCCATCCTCCCAACCTTTAGTGCCATTGTATGTTATCTCATGGAGTCTCAAATAATGACATAACACAGTACACAGAACACAAATGCAAGGCCATGTTGACAAATCTGAGTAGCATGCCCACCATGTCCTACTGCATGAACTGTGGACCAACCCTTAAATACCGCTGGGATGAAGGGAAAACTATAGTGATATGTCCCAGATATTGCTTGCATAATGTTAGGAAGAAGATAGAATAACAAAGGGGGGTTGTAGAAGCATAGAAATCATGGAATGTGTGCAGTCTGAAACTCTGATGTGTGCCCATACTACCCCTGCCTGCAAACCCAGTAATGGGTGGCTACAAACCTGCTTGTAAACCACAATGTGAAACACTAAGCACAAACCAGGAAACAGAAAAAATGAGTGAACCAAGTCCAAGACAGCAGCAATAATCCAAGTAAAATAATTTATTTAATGCTTTTATCTTTCTTGTACACAGACTTCTTCAGAATGAATTAAAAACTGTGGTGTCATCATATAAATACACAACTCAAAAGTCTTAATTAGTTAACACACAGTAGTCCCCACCCCTGCTACAAAGTTTAAAACTAGGTTAACTATTAGGAGTTCCAATCCCAGACATGGTAACTATGAAACTGTGTGTGCTTGTGTGAGAGAGTGTGCGTGTCTTTGATGATACCTTATTTTATGGACATTCACACTTACTACTCTCCCCTTACCCTTCTTTTAGCACTGCTTCTGATGTTCTTTACCTTCAAAGATACCTTGGCACAGCTCTCCAACATGTAAGCTCCATGGTTTGTGCCATAAATTCAGAACAATGTAGTAGCAGTACCTACATAGGAATGAGTTTGAATCTCAACAGTGGCAAGTGTTTGTGTGTGTACATATGTATGTCTGTATCTCAAAGATTTTGGCCTCATTTACACCCAGTACACATTTCCATACCTGACTTTAGCAGTCCTGCAGATATCATCCACCTTAGACATACCTGTTGCCAACCCAAAACCATGTAAGGTCAGTGGTGCATGTGGTAAATGCATGACATAATGATCCATAAAGATTGCTAGATAGAGATTTGAGCCTCCCCCCTGGCAAATGTAAATGTGTGTGTAGAGTTATTTTTGGGATCTCTCACTCACTACATCACCCAATGCCAGTATTTACAAGGGCTGGTGATGTTTCTCACCTTAGACGTACCTTGGGAGAAGGTCTATCCTGTAAGCTCTGTGGCACGTGCAATAAATGTGGTACACTATTATAGCAATACATAGCTAGGTAGGGGTTTGAATCTCAGTACTGGCAAGTGTGTTTGTGTGTGTCTCTCATCAGTGCATGTGGGGGGGTTGTTGTGATTGTGTAATAACAGGATCCATTGTGGGGTGAGTTTTGCTAAATTATTATGTTGAGGACCTAGTATATGTCACAATGTCCACCTTACAAGGCCAACAAATATCAAACATCGGAGAGGTTGGTGGTAGACAATCCATAGCCCTACATGTGACAGTTTGGATTGGTGAACAATACAGGCAACCCTTCTATTAGTCAGAGAACACTCTCTACCCACGTCTCATACACAAACACACTTGGCTAGGCAACAACCACTATATTGGTAGTTCCTTGCATATTGCCTCACAGATAGTAACCACGGTGTGACTGCAGTGGACTACATGCCTGTTGACCACAACAGTGCCACTGACATCAGAAAGTACTTTGATGTGTTATATCTCCTGACTGAGTGTGTGTTATCCAACAAGTAAAAGGACATGGCACCCTGTTCTATCCCTTCAGTAGCCAACTTAATGTGTACAGTGGCCCTTTGCCATGTTCCCCACTGGACACAGGCAACAACTGTAGAGGCTGCAAATGTACCCCACAAAGGGAATACCATGCCTTATACACATGCCCTGTATTGACAGACACCCCTAACTCCACTGAATACCCATATCATGCTGTCAATGTAGGTGTAAGACCTCAGTTACATAGCCAGGTCTCACTGAATGAGGTCAGGAATGCTACATCAGAAGATAACAATCTGTCCACACAACATGCCCCACAGATCTCAAGTACACTTCCACAAGTCAAAGAACATGCATATGGGACATGTGCACAACCCAGACACTGTCCATGTTATGGAATATAGATCACAGACATGGGAAGCAGTGCACATCACTGGCCACACACAATAGTAACCCAGATAAGTGGATGGTGAATACAATACCCACCCCTGGGGATCACTCCAGGGACTACACCACTGAGCCACACTGGGGACTATTGTCATGTGGCCTGATGCTAAGGTATTCCCATGGCCTAGCCTTGTAGAGCCTTCAGGTCCATTCACCTACTACACATTTGTGAAACAATGAACCTATGGCTCTCAGTACTGGCAAGATTGTGTGTGTGTGTGTGTGTTTGTGTGTGTGTGTGTGTGTGTGTGTGTGTGTGTGTGTGTGTGTGTATGTGTGTGTGTGTGTGTGTGTGTGTGTGTGTGTGTGTGTGTGTGTGTGTGTGTGTGTGTGGAGATGAATTATTCTGAGGCCATTCACACTCACTGCACCTCCCATTGCCCTACCTTAGCATGCCTGCTGATGTCAGTCACATTGATAAAACCCTTTGGCCATGTTTTATCCTTATAAGCTCTGTGGCTCTTGCAATAATTGTGTAATACTGTAGTGTAGCAAACTAGTTAGGTAGGAGTTCTAATCTGTGTCCTGGCAACTGTGATAATGTGTGTGTTTGTGTGAGTGTGTGTGTGTGTGTGTGTGTGTGTGTGTGTGTGTGTGTGTGTGTGTGTGTGTGTGTGTGTGTCTTTGTTGACACCTGATTTTATGGAGATTCACACTTACTACACTTCCCTTACCCCTCCTTTAGCATTGCTGCTCATGTCACTCACCTTCAAAGATACCTTTGGATAGCTCTCCAACATGTAAGCTCCATGGCATGTGCAATAACTGTGCAGCACTGTAATAGCAATGCATAGCCAGGTAGGGGTTTGAAACTGGCAAGTGTGTGTGTGTGTGTGTGTGTGTGTGTGTGTGTGTGTGTGTGTGTGTGTGTGTGTGTGTGTGTGTGTTTGAAACTCAGCACTAGTAAGTGTGTGTTGTGGTGATTGTGTAAAGACCAGATCCATTACCATGTAGGTTTTGCTACATTATTATATTGAGGACCTATATGCTCCAATGTCCACATTACAAGGCCAACAGTTTTCAAGCTCTGTAGAGATTGTTGTAGATAGTCCACAGCCATAAATGTGTACTGCCATGTGCAATTACTATGTGACAGTATGGATTAGTAAACAATATAGGCAACCATTATAATACACAGATACCACTCTCTAGCCACGGATCATACACAAACACACTTGGCTCTTTCTCCCTTCCTTTCTTACTTTGTCTCTCTCTCCCTTTCTGGTAGATGTGGAAAAATACATCTGTTTTACATAGGCAGCAGCTTGACTTTTGTAGTTAATGCTCATGATCAGCTGATGGCCTGTGCATGAATTGGAGTCCCTCACTTGCTAATTGCATATGGAATAGCTGTGGTATAATTCCTATAGCCAACTGCATGGAGCACTTCATGTGGGTGTTGGCCCTTTTCCTTCACTGTGAGCAGGAAATCATGTGGGTGACTGACAAACAGCATCACAGAATGTAGTTGGAAATACCTCTTACAACAAACACTGTGGAGACAGGCCAATAATCAGGAGGGGGATGTTCCAGACTTGGGGACAGAATGTAAGTATTGCTGTTCTACATTTGAAGTAATGCTGATTTAACAGGGTTTATGTGGATATGGCTGCTCTGCATGATTTAAACGGTGGCATGATAGTGTTATGTGGTTGAGGAAACTCACCCGTAGGGCTATCTGCAGACTGGCCAGAGTTTGTAGTCTTAGATGAGGTGTGTTACTCACACATTTCCTGTCTTTAGAAATGCAGTAGCATACTCTGATGATTGTAGTCAGTAAATGGTGACATCCGTGTGTGTTACTGACTTCATATCCCTCAGAAGTGATATGTCACAACAAACCCTGTTACACCAGCAATTTTCCCAGTTTATCACAGCAATATGTCAATATTGGCTCTGTGTTTGTGCCTCTCTCCCCAAGTCTGTCACCCTTTGTCCATATGTTATGGAGTAAGAGGTGCATGTGTACAGTATATCATTATTTACTGACATCATTCCTGATAACAAGCCAGTGATATATCAGACTGCCAGACATGTTATGTATAATAGGCCTTATATTTGAGGACAAAGCCTAGCCATTCTGTTGTAGTCTGTACAGTAGTGAGATCTGTGTACTTACAGTGATTGTTGACAGAGTGTCAGTATCGTGTAGCAGTGTACTGTGAATATGTTACTTCGCTTGTGTACAAGACTGTGGTAGATGTCAGTGTTCTTGGTCCTGTTCTATCTGATGTTGCATTCTGCTCCAGTTTCTGATACTCTATCAGCGTATATGTTTGTAGGGCCAGACTGAGACATGTCCCATACCACAGTCAGGAATCAGACTACACTGAATTGGGCCAGTATAGTGTGTGAGTGGCAAATATGTGGATGGTTTTATTCACACAGTTCATATACTGTGCTACTAAATAGGCTTACCATAATGTGACTGTGACTGTATTGAGATTGCTTGTGTGTATGACCTTTCACACTGGTGTCTGTTGCTCCATGCTGTTACATGCCTGTAGTGTCTGCTATATTTGCAATTACATGTGTAATCCCCCATAGGAAACTTGAGTCAGTGTTGTGGCAGTCTGCATGTAGTTTAAACAGTGCTTGGTGACATGCTTAGCAGCTCAGTGTATTTATCTAGTGTGATGTTATGCCCAGATATTTGTCAGATGTACTGCTGCCTGGCCACCATACATGTTGTGTATTTCTGACAAAGCAGTGGGATGCTGTGAAGATGTATGTCACTAACTAGCGGGAAGTATGTGGGCTTGGGACCTCTGCTCCTCCAATTAATATGTGTTAGGACAGACTGGAGGGTGTGAATGCATCAACAGTGTGAGCTTATCTACTCCAGTATTTGTGTTATATCCCCATTTTCATGGCTGTAAACATCCACTTTGTCAGGCTTGATCCACACATCTTGCACTAAGGAGTTCTGTGTATACCTCTGGACTGACCAGATTGTTTCAGGCTGTCCACATTTATTGGTCATATTTATGCGGTATTTCACAGGATCTGTGATTTGTGTGGTACTTCATTATGATGATTTTATGATGTCTGTCAGTAACTGATGGCGTGCATGTCAGTTTCAGAAGCACCTTCCTACACAACATGTCTGTTGACACAACCCCTGTTACTGTAGCAACATTCTACATTTATAACTGCAATACTTACATTACATTCCCTTGCACTAAGAGGTTGTAAGTTATGGTGCTGAAGTATGTCTCCACTACATGTTATGGGCATATGTCATATATACATACACAAACACACACACCAAGTAAGTGTGTGTGTATATGAAGGGATCTACTTCATTTTGCGAAAAATATATGTCCCAGGGGATCATTTGTCTGAGAGCTAACTGGCAAAAGGTAACATTTTAAAGCAATCATCTTGTAGAAATACATTCAATCAAAACTAGTAGTGGATGTGTAAATGCTGTACAGCAATACTGGAGTTGGCATATATACACACGTCTTTGTGTGTGTGTGTGTGTGTGTGTGTGTGTGTGTGTGTGTGTGTGTGTGGGTGTGTGTGTACATGTATATATATATATATATATATATATATATATATATATATATATATATATATTTATATATGTGTGTGTGTGTGTGTGTGTGTGTGTGTGTGTGTGTGTGTGTAAATATATCCATATCCTTGTTATGTGCAAACATGAGTGTTGTATATACCTTCTCAGATATATCCCACCATATTTATCTGATATGTGTATAATTAGATATAAAAACATGACTGATTCAACACTATTTTCACTGACAAGTAGTAAACAATTGTAGTCAAAGCAGTTTTTCACTACTAGTCAATACATGTACTGAATTATATATTTGAACAAGCAACAGGCATTTGTGTAGCTTGGATGGCTTAGTGGTTAAGTGCTGTGACTATAGTCTACAGGGTCCTGGGTTCAAGACCTGCAAAGGGTGTTTATTTTGTTGTTAGGCAGAACAAGGACTGTTGGATACAGAGTGGTTAAAGCTGTTTTGAGCAGCTTTAAGCGGGTTTGCATGGGTTTGCATGACTGTAAGCACTGCTAACGTATGGTTAAACGATAAGGTGCTTACACAGTGTAGGCTTCACTTACCAATGCGCAAATCTGCTTAGCTTTTACATTTAAGCAATGCTTACACCTGCTAAGCATAGCTCAGTCCTGGTAGCCAATGATCACATTCTAGTCTGATAAAATAGCAGGGTAATGACATTTTTAATAAGTGTATTTAATTCCATGTACGTAACATGCTTCTATGTGCTGTCATTATAGTAGCAAGGGGTGTGAGTATCTTGTACGGAACACCTGAGTATACATGGCTAGTACCACAATCTTTTTTCTTTGTATGTGTTTCATACATAGGTAGTATCCCATGTTATATGCAGTCACACTTGCATGTATTGTATCATTACGTTACTACTTTTAACAGTGCTTTTCCTAGTAAGAGTAGATTGCAGATTGTAGTTCTGGAACCATGCACCCCTGCATGCAAAGCTGGACTCTGAGTACTGACTATTGTATTCTTGGTGTGTGAGCTGTATGTTAAGTATCTCCTATGGGATATTGATCTAAATGTGGATATTAACTGTAGACTATTATGTGTTTAGGACATATCATTGAGGGCTGTTGTCATGTAGTAATGGCATACCTATCAGTGTTAGATGTCTATCTGTCAAAACATTCATCGTAATGCATAACCTGTTGGCTAACTAATTTCTGTCTGTCCTCTGTACAAATGTGCAGATGTCAGGTATCCATCTTGGCTGCTTACAGGCAATCTCTGATTGACTGACACTGACATGTCTGCCCAGCTGTGTTATGAATACCACAGCTAGGAAACCCCACCCTGTATGCACCACATGCCATGGATACCTCAACCAGACTACCACAGTCAACAGAACATACTTAGTTACAGGTCTCTAACTCAGACACTGGCCATGTTATGTAATATATGTTGCATACATGTCAATTGGAGCACCTCACTCGCCCTCTGCAAGTGAAAACCAGATGATTGGATGTTGAATTTAACTGTCACCCTGGGGATCACTCAAGTGGCATCAATTGATAGATGGCCTGCTGACAAATGTCAGGTGAAATTATACCAGTGTACTCACATGCCCTACTCTTCTCATCTCTCCATAGGCATTAGCCTGGTACACACCTAGGAACACCTGCACCTATGGACCTCAGTACTGGCAAATATGTCAGTGTGCATTACTGAGAATAACAGTGTCTGTGTGTTTGTAAACTTGTAGTTGAAAATAATCTGAGGGCCTTCTCACCCACTACACCCCCCATTGCTATACTTAGAAATGGCTGCTCCTATGAACTACTTGGAGCTTGCAGTACCAGCATAACACTGTTCTACAAATGGGTAGATAGGTGTGGGTTACCATCTGAGTCCTGACAAGTGTGTGTATGTGTGTGCAATTGTGTGTGAGTTTGCATATTTGTAGGATACAGTGTTCTAAGGCCGCATTCTTCAAATACAATAAACCTTGCCATACATTATAAGGGATAGTGATGTTTCTGACATTAGGAGAGCCATGACAAACCCTCACCCTACTATCCCTGTGGCATGTGCAATAAATGCATATCCCTGTAGTAGCACTGATTAGATAGACAAGGATTTGTATTGCAGTCATAGTCAATCTGTGATTGTGGGTATGTCAGAGCATTATCATGGGTTTCAGTGAGTACAATATCCAATGTGGGGTGTGGGTGCTTGGTATACTGTCTTTACACCATGGTACCCCCAGTACATGTCCCAAGGTCCACTGTATGAGGACCGCTGTCACCATCAACCATACAGGTAATTGATTATACTATCCAGCCCAATGATGCATGTGCTGTATGCAAAAACTCTGTAACAGAATGGACTCACTGACAATGTAGTTAGCACTGCTAAACCCAGGTCTGTCAAATGTGTCTATGACTGTATGTGGTTGTTAATGTGTATATGACAGTATGTCATACTATGTATTGTTCATTAACACCAAGAACATCCCCCATTACCATACTGTACAAGGCCTGGTGATGTTCTTCACTTAACAGTAAACTCGGGACACAACTCACCCTAAAAGCTCTGTGGTGTGTGCAACAGCTCTGGGTTTGACATAGCTTTGTATGTTAGGCAGAGATCACCTCTGAGTAGGTGATATGCGACGGAGTAAAGCTGGAGTTTTTTGAGACGGTCTGCGTAGGGCATCTGTTCAAGGCAGGTAATCCTCTTTGTGAGGTATTTCTGTGGCCTTTCCAGTTGTTGTAGATGTCTTGTGAGGTACATACCAAAAGGGGCATTGTACTCTATAATGGGTCTAATGAGTGATGAGTAGAGGGGAACAATTATCCCTTTTTTTCTGGATGAGAAACCTTTTGTGATGAGGTGTGCCACGTAGAAGGATTTCCTGACTACTGTGGTGATGTGATTATCAAAGGAGAGACTACTGTCCACCTGTGTCCCAAGGTCTCTTATCACCCTTTCGGTGTTAAGTATACTACCGCCTATGTTGTAGTTCATGGGTACAGAGTTTTTACCAAAGGTGATGACAAATCACTTTTTGGCATTGAGCTTGAGGCCATGGCTTTGACACCAGGCATCTGTCTCAGTGAGGCCCTTTTGTAGGCTGTCCACATCGTTAGGAGTTTCAATTATGGCTCCTAGTTTGCAGTCATCTGGGAACTTCATTAGCCAAAGACCTTCTGTATTAGCCTGTACTTCAGAGAAGTAGATACCAAACAGGAGAGGACCCAGGACTGAACCCTGTTGTACTCCACTTGTCACTGGTCTGAAGTCGGATTTGGAGTCTGCTACTTTCACAGTGTGGGTTCTGTCAGTGAGCCAGTTGGCAACCCATCTTGTAATATAGGGGATTTATACCTAGTTTAGTGAGTTTATCTATAATTCCAGAGAGGGGGATGGTGTTGAAAGCCTTGGCAAGATCTAGATAGGCTGTGTGAACCACCTTACCCTTGTCTACGGCTTTGGTGACTGCTTCAAAAAAGTCTATCAGGTTTAGGAGACATGATCTGCCTTTTACAAACCCGAACTGGGTGGGATACAGAGTTTGGAGATTACCAATGTCTTTGTTTATGATACATTCCATGGCCTTGCAGACCAGGCTCATCAGGCTAATGGGGCTGTAGTTAACGGGGTCCATGGTGGATCCCCCCTTGTGGAGTGGGATAACCGTTGCTGTGCACCATTCAGCAGGCAAAAAGCCTGAGGTGAGGCTATGATTGAACATGGTACTTAGGTGGGGTGCTAGTTCATTCTGTAGTTCATGTAGAATGCAGCCTGGGATGTTGTCTGGTCCCATGGATGCTGTGTTCTTGGCTTTGGAGAGTGTGGTTTTTACCTGTGCAGCCGTGATTATAGCAACTTTGCATTCTTCCGGTATAGAGATGGGCTCTTTAGGGGGTGAGAGGGGGGTAAAGTTAGCACTGAACCTATCTACCAGGATGTTGGCAATATCAGTACAAAGTACAATAAAAGATAACGAAATTATCCCCCCTGGCTATAATATCCTAAGACAAGACCGTCTTAATAAAAAAGGGGGAGGAGTAGCTATACTCTTCAAAACTGGACTGGATATAAGTAATTCAGCCCTTACCCCACCACATGACTCTAATGTTGAACTAATTATTTCCAAACTCTCCCTAAACTCACACAAGACTATTAATATCATCTGCACTTATCTTCCCCCAGGCAACAATCCCCCCATATTAGAAGACCTACTAAACTGGTTTTCAATTAATCTCCTTCAAGAAACAATACTACTAGGCGACTTCAATATTGATTGGAACACGTGCAAACAAACTAAACCATCTACCATTATTAACCTGCACGGATTCCATCAAACCATTAACTCCACAACTAGAACAAATAAAAACAATAACAAAGAAACCATACTCGACTGGATCTTGACTAATAGTCCCCAACAAAAGTACTCAACAGGTACCCTCCCAGACGACCTTAGTGACCACTCTCTCACATACATCATTAGGCACAAAACTCATCTAACAACACCTCCCCTAATTCGCTTATCTCGCAGCAAAAAACATTTTAACCTTCATCAGTTTCAAAATGAACTTAGCTTAATTAACTGGTCACCTCTAAAAACTCTCCCAATAGATGACGCTGTTAACCACTTTAATAATACTTTTCTTACTATTCTCGATCATCATGCCCCATCCGTTCTATACGAATGAAATCTAAGACAGCTCAATGGCTTACAACCAACACCAAACAACTTATCCTTAGTAGGAATAAATCCTGGACTAAATGGCGAACCACTAAAGACTCTTTTGATCACCTTAGCTTCAAACAAAAAAGGAACATGACTAAGCTTGCTATCATACAAGATAAAAAGAACTATTATACCCAGCTACAGCAATCCTCCCACCAAAAACCACAAACATTTTGGAAATCAATTAACTCACTACTATCCCCCGGCAAGGACGAAACTCCCAACCCACTAGGCTCCTGCCCTGACTCTCCCCTACAAACAGCTAATGCATTCAATAACTTCTTTACTTCAACCATACTTAAACTGGCCAACCAACAAAGCCCTGACCCCTCATTACTAGGTAACACTAGCTGCACTCCACCTCTATTTCAACTCAAACCCATACCCACTTCCTATATTCTACATTTACTTCAGAAACTCAAACCCTCAACCCCCTCAGCTGACAAATTGCCAGCTGAATATCTCCAGCTAGGTGCTAAAGCTATTGCCTACCCTATCTGTATTCTAATCAACAGAACCATAAAAGAAAGTACTATACCCTCACTCTGGAAAATCTCCCACATCATCCCTCTCTTCAAAGGGGGCGATTCATTTGAGTACTCTAACTACCGCCCTATAGCACTGCTATCTCCTATTGCTAAAATAATGGAGAAATGCATCCACAAACAGCTTTTAAATCACCTCCTATCTAATAATCTTTTAGCTACTTGCCAACATGGCTTTCGTCCCTACCACAGCACCACCACAGCCTTATTATCCTTCATAGACTCCATTAATATAAACCGGAATAACAATCTTCTTTCATCAGCATTCTTTGTTGACCTGTCAAAAGCCTTTGACATGGTAAATCACCAACTCCTCCTACATTGTTTAAAATCTCTCTCTCTCAATAATCTTGCCTTAAGCTGGTTTACTTCCTATCTTCAGAATCGGAAACAAGCTGTTTTATGGAACAACAATCTTTCCGAACTTCTCCCCACCACTTTAGGAGTACCTCAGGGCTCCATCTTAGGTCCTCTTTTATTTTCCATCTTTATTAACGACCTGAATCTTGCCACCCCACTAACTACTTGCATTCAGTACGCCGATGACACCACCATCATCTGCTCTGCCACAACCCAAGCTGACCTCCACTCACTTACTCAAAAAACTTTTACCACCATTGAACAATGGTTCTCCAATCACTGCCTTCTCTTAAACCCTAAGAAAACTAAACTTCTCCTCTTCTCCCCCACACACCTGTCTCCCCCTATTAGTTTCACAATTACTTCTAACAATGGCACCCTTATCTCTCCTGACCAAACAACCAAACTTTTAGGAGTTACTATTGACAACCTACTTAAATTTGATGTTCATATCAACTCTATCATAAAAGCAACTAACAGAAAATTAGGTTCTCTCTACAGAATCAAATCTTTCTTAACTCCTGAAGCAAGAACTACCATAGCCAGAACATATCTTCTCTCTACTCTACTATATGCATCCCCCATATATACTAATCTTTCTAAACATAACATCAATAGGCTTACAACAGCCTATAACAACATTGCCAAATTTGCCACTGCCTCTCCATATAAAACACATCACTGCCGGAACCTCCTTAACCTAGGGTGGCTGGAGTTACCTCACCTAATTCAATACTACCAGCTTACAATTGCCCATAAAGCCCTTCACCACCCGGAAAATATACCAATGCTCTCCACTCTGATAAAACCCTATAACAACCTAAAAACCCTACGCTCTTCCAATAAAATACTGATTCAAACTTCTCTATCAATGAATACAGCAGGTGACTTTATATTTTCCAACTCAGTTGGTAAAATTTGGAATCAACTTCCTCCAGACCTTATAGCCCAAGCTTCTATCACACTATTTAAAACTCAACTGAAACATTTTCTAACCAATCACAGGCTTTGCTCTTGCAATTGCCCTACCTGATCACGTACCTCCTACCTTCTCCTGCATCCTTTGCACTGTCTCCCAACTCTATTTCTCCATCTTATTTTTCATCTCTACCTAAGAAATTGACTCTCTTAACTACAAACTATTATTTTCTAGTAACTCTATTTTTAGCTTTTAAACTGCTTAATTACTTCTGTCTCATAGTTTATATACCTGTACTGAAGAAATTTGATAGTTTATGTATTCACCTTTTGAACTTACTGAAAAGATAGCCTAAATGCCTGTTTTAGTTGTGTCTTAAATTCCCTATGTATTTTGAATGCCTGTTTTAGTTGTGTCTTAAACTCCCTATGTACTTTGAATGTACTTTTGTTATTATGCATTAGATAGTGGAGCTTTTCTCCTCGGGCATCCACTGAAAATGGACATGTATCCAGTTGGACTAGCCCGGTTAACACATGTAAAATAAAATAAATAAATAAATAAATAAATCAGTAGGGTCTGTATATTTAGTGCCATTGTGCTGTAACTCAGAGCAGATCTGAGTGTTGCCATTGAGATTCTTGACATACCTATAGAATTCCCCTGCTTAGTGTGCCATTATACTGTATAGTTTATGTTAATAGGTTAAGTAGTTGTTAATCACACTATGTGTGTTTCTATGCCACTCCACATCCTCCAAAGTAGGGGCTGTGCCACCCACACCAGCACACCTATGTTTACCAACTCCAGGATTGCATTACATTGGGGAAGAGGGCATATACCCTGCCAGTACCGTTATCAATGATGTTAAACTGGCAGACTGATTATTTACTGATGTAATATTTTGGCAATTTGGTCTTGGTGGAATTACATAGGCCAAAATGGGTTCACTGCAAAATGAAGTACATCCATGTGAACAGTATTCTCTGTGTATTGCATCAACACCACAGCCTCTGTGTGCATGTTATTCACAAACATTTGGTGTGTGCCAACCAGTACACTTACCATTATCCACTGTAGAGGAGCTGCTTACATCAGCCACCATGCACTCACCTGTATACACCCCTCAGACCTATCAGCCATGTGGCACATGCAGTAACTGTTATACAGACCTGTTCCTGTGTTCAGCTGTACCCGGGATATGATGCAGTCAATGTGTCACTACAGTGCTACACCCCTTGTAGGAAAGGACAGCAGACCAGCATCCTGCTGACACATAGACACCTAGAACACAAACAGAATACATTATGGAGACCACAATCAGTGTTAATAACAGCTATAATGCATCATGGCTGGACAGCTACACATCCTGATGTGTAAGCATTAATCATTCCAGCTGAAAACAAGTTAAACCACATAACATTGCTAAACCTTAGTACATTCACCCTGTGCATCAGAACCATAATAGCATGTCCCTGCATCGATGGCATGGATGACAGGGATGTGGCACAGGTATCATCATATGCACAGGGTGTGTTGTGGGTTTGCCAGAGGCCTGGGCTGAGCCATTTGGTTGACATCATGTGTGTGGATTAGGGGGTTCTTTATTAAATGGGCTGTGCAGATGTGGTATGTGTAGGTATGCACGTGCCCTAGCTGTGTTGGTGATGTGTGTGTATATGTATGCATACATTTCTGCCATGTGGCTGCCCTATACAGGAGTTTGTTGGATAGCTGCAGACCATACATGGCAAGGTGTACAGTTCACCATCTCTGGCCATGGACACGGGAATTGTGCCTGCCAGGTTTTCTATGGGCACTACCAAGCAGAAGCCCAGATATGGTACTGTTCCCTGATGATGACACTTGTCCGCTGGATCCCCATCCCTCTTGGGACTGGCCAGGACCACGTGCACATGGCTTGCTGTGTTGTGGTGTGGAGAGCACCCCCCCCTGCAGTGCTGGTGCTGGTACTACCACTATGGGAGCAGATGGGAATTGTTGCACATCCCCGTAGACCTCCACCTGTTGGTGTTGCTGACCTACATTCATGTGTCCAATGCCCTACTCCGACCACACGCTCTACCACAGACACCACATAGTCGAGGATTCCCACCATCTCACCCAACTGTCTATCCATGACCTCTGCAAAATAATGGTGAGCACCTGCAAGATCACGGATGTTGTCATGTACAGCAGGAAGAGTAGCCCTCTGGAGCCTCAGACTATCTCTGGTGTAATGTTGCATACATGCCTATGCCTCCATGATGGACTGAAACATGCGTCTGGTAACACCTGCTGTGGTACGTCTGCCAGGGGCATGATGGCCAGCAGCCCTCCTATGAGCACCCCTGTATATATGCCTGTGTGGTACCTTGCTGGTCATCCAGCTATGGCTGCTGTGTACAGACACACTTGCCATAGTCACCACACTTTCCTGTTCCATGCCACCACCTGTCAACTGTCCCTCATCTATGGCCACTGGTGATGGGGTATGTATGGGCATTGTGACTGTGTGCGAAGATGGGGTGGATAAAAGTGGGATGTCAACCAATGGCACATATTTAGCCCCTGACAACCCTGCCTGTGCCTCACTATGCCTATCATCATTGTTAAAGTCTGCATGGACACTAACATCAGTTTGCCTGCAGGAGGGACCCTGACCCACCTCGCCACTTGTGAGGGGCATACAAGAAATGTAAATTAAGATCTGTACAGTATGGTTTACTTCTACACACACATGCACACACACACACACACACACACACACACACACACACACACACACACACACACACACACACACACACACACACACACACACACACACACACACACACACGCACACTTACTTACAGGTGAGGTGGCACAAAGATATTACACAGATCTCTCATTACCCAACAGTCAACATGCATGATGTATGGCACTCAACAGCATGCACTGCAGCCATACTCAAGCCTTGTTACCATGTATAACATGAGATGTGTTAGTAGGTGATGCCCTTCCCCTGGAATACACTGCACCCATGTACACAATATTGCTGTGCACCTGTACAGCACACTGGCATGTACTGTGGAACATACCTCACAAGTGTGCACACCATTTCTGAATGTGTATATGTGTAGCAGTTATGTTTGCTCTGTTGCTCACAGCACTTAGGTGTTTGTCTGACACATACCTGGGATGATATGAGGACTGATGTCAGTAATTAATGCCTGTCCTTTGATTTGCAGTTCTCATCATCAGCAGTGCATGTATGTGCAATAGAATCTGGTTACACTGACAACCTTCAAAGCTTAATGTGGATATGAGGACTGCACACACCCTTGTTGACATGACTGCCTCTTCTATGATATGCAGTGGGGCCACAGTACTGCATATTTTAACATTACACACACCTGATATGTGACATTTGACCTGTGCAATCCAATGCAGTATCAAACAAATGTGTTAGTCATGCAGATGCTGAATGAGATACATACAATATGTTATTTGCATAAGTGTGCACACCCTTAACACAATGGTTTGTTGAAGCACCTGTTAAGTGAACTACAGCAGTCACTCTTCCTGGAAAAGGTATACTAGCATGGCCCAACTTCGCTTGCCATTATTTGGTCACTCTACCCTACAAATGTCCCCCAACTCTGCCAGATTCCAAGGTCAGCTCATGTGCACAGCCCTTGGAAGTCACACAGTGGCTTCATTATTACTTATTACTGTAGCTTCAGCGTTATGTCTGGCACAATTCATAACCTTCACTGTGTTCAGATACAGCCATTCTTAGCAAGCTTTGGATGTATGCTTCAGTTCACTGTTGTGTTTCAAGCCGACACCCCTCCCCATACTCAGCCTTATTGCACCTGATTGACAACTATGGATCACACATGAGTGTTATATTGCAGTGTTCCACATTCCAAACACCATGTATACTGGCCTAGTTCCAGCTAATGAACAGCAAACCTAAAGATGTACACTGGCACCAGCAAGCTAAATATTGGGGATGGTGGCCCCGAGGTGGGGTGAGGTGTTGCTTATGTACTACATGTATCTTTATGAATACTATCTGTAGGGTTGAGCCTTGGTCTCATGACACCATTACACATTGCAACACATGCCTTTGGGAGTCTTTATATTATGCTTATGCTACATGCAGAGAGCGCTGGATGATGTATCATGTGGGACAACTCTTCTGTCTGATTACCCTAACCCATAGGCCACACTTATGCAGAATCCAGGCAATTGTCAACACAGGTACTTCACAAGCAGTACTTGATAGACATTCCTGCAAGTCCCTCAGTGTTGCTGCATGTTTCTGGGCAGCCTCCATGACCAGTTTGCCACATGTTTTGTCATCTATTTTAGATGGGCATCTGTTTATTTTCTACATCAGTGTTGTCCCATACACACATACATGACTGTCTGCACTGTTTGCCATGGTATATGCAATGGTGAGGTAAGGCTACGTCTTCCACACCTAAGTGCTACCTTTTGGATATGGGATCCATTTCATGGTTTGTAAGATGTGTGCAAGTCACGGCTGCCTCTATTGCAGATGAGTGGGAAAATGTCATGGACATACTTCTTGGACAGCAGACCATGACTTGGTGTGACATTGAGACCCTGTACTTGATGGAAGGTGTGTACTCAAGAAGAGCGAATGCTGTCAGTACATCACAAGCTGCCTCCAGAATATGTTATTTGGAGTGTGTGCACACATATGCTTCCAGTGTTTGTTAAGGTATGTATTCCCCATATTTGTTGCCCTAACATAGGATTCCATATTACACATTCATTGCTCATGTTAGGATCACATTACAGATTGTAAAGGGTGTGGAATGTGGTACTGTGAGTTGCCGTTGTTTATATCAGGAACAGTTGCCAGTGTAATAGTGGTGTAGACACTGTTGTAGTCATTGTATAAGCATATTGTTTCAGACATGTCCCTACTGTAGGCCATTTGTCCCACCATTATGTTCATCTCTGCCCACACATCTTGCACTGACAGGTTGTTAAGTATATGGCAGGACTCTTACATACCCTTCAGATATGTCACCATGGTGACCACTGTGATGCAGTGCAGTTAACACCAACAATAAGTAAACATGTACATCATGCATTATAGGCAGGTGTGTTAAATGTGTGCATGGCAAATAGCATGGCCATAACATGGCTAGTGTATTGGCAAACCTGAACAAAACAACTCCATACTCACCAGCTACAGGCTGCTGCCCCAGTTGTATACCAAAGGGACTGAAATAGTTGTGAGACAGAAGTAGTCTCAGTAGCCACACCTGTGGCATTGGTACAGGGTGGGAGCAGCATTTCAGAACATCGACATTAGAAACCCACAATACTAAAGATTATGCACTTCTGCTCATTACTCCACTGCAGCAACAGACTATCTTATCTGACATATGCATGTAGATACTTTACAGATGAAAATGGCTAAGCAACAGTGGTCTAGTAATGTTCCATGTGGCCTTACTTGCATGCTTCTCGTCCATCGTGTGGGTGGCACCCACCGCCACAATGCTGTCTTCAGCCTGCTGGCTTGGCTGGTGGATGGGTGCCCCATCGCTGGTGAGGAGTTCCTCAGCATGTGTCAGTGGGGGCTGGATGGCATGACTCCCACCTGTGGCTTGCTAGTCCCTCCTAACTCCAACAGCACACTGACAGGGGTGGCGGATCAGATCAGTGCATCGATGCTGCACCTGCTCAGAATTTTGGTTGTGCAGGCCGACATCGTTTACCCTGTGGATGAGCTTGTTCCACAGGGTGGTCCTCTCCTGCAGATCCTGGGCCCTGTGGCTGAAGAGGATGGCATGATGCATGATGATGTACATGAATGATTGCATCATTTTCCAGGTTTGTGAATGCAGGCAGATGTTCCTGGGACTTTGTACCTGGAAGACATAAACAGGAAGAAAGGTCACAGGACCTCATATGGTTTTCCAAGTGCACATCAACAGTGGATATTACTTGCAAATAATCCAGACTGTAACATAACACTATGACCTATCATGGCTTTCACATCTTGCATTACACTCCTGGCCCTGACCTGTCCAGTTCCGCCAGTGTTGGACACTTAATGGCATTATCCACTATTCACCATTTATTTCTGTGTAGAGGGATGACAGTGGCTATCTTCCATGTGGATGGTGTGTGGATAGTAGCATGTGTGTGTTTGACTGTAGTTTGTGATGGAACTGTAAGCACATGCCTATGTTAATGTAGGAGGCAAACTGTGATGTTGTCATGGCCCATGGAGACTTGCTATTGGTGCTATCAGTTGGCATTATGTCCATGCTCACCACTGACGTGGGCAGGAGTGTGAGTGATGTGCATATCCCCTGTACTAATGTTGTGGACAGGGTGCCACTGTTCCTGCCTATCCTGTCTGATGCAGGCTGCCTGTATCCATGGCATGTGTGTATGAGGTGAGCTTTACCCCCAGTACAGGTTGACTTGTGTTACTGACTCTGAGACTGTGTACATATGTGTAGACATGGTTGCAATTGGCCTTGGTGGTTTGGACATGTTTGATTTCTAGTCATAGTCAGCCTTACAGGAAGTTACCTGTGAACCTGCATGCTTGCTCAGATAGAGGTGCACTTGCTTCCAAGTTGTGGTCTGCACCTATGTGTCCCAGTACAACCACTATAGCAACCTATTATGTGCTTTGTGTCTTGGTGCTGTCCACCAAGGGGTATTACCCTATAATTGGTAGAGGATGGTTGTACAGGTAAGCTGCTGCTGATTCCATATAGCTACAGTGGATATGAAGTATGCACACCCCTGTTACAATGCATGGTACTTGTGCAATTGGAACATGACCCCACAAAAGCACATGTCAACACTATCTCCACCTGTGATGTGTCCTATAGCATGCTCGATTCAATAGTTACTAAAATAAAATTGCCAAAGATTCCAAAGACAACCACAAGGCATTCTATAGCTATGTCAAGAATCTAAATTGCAATGCTCAGATCTGCTCTGAGCTACAACAGAATGGCATTAAATATACTGATCCCAAGGACATTGCCAATATTCTGGCAGGTCGATTCAGTGCCAACTTCACCTTCTTCTCACCCCCTAAAGGG
Organism: Protopterus annectens; assembly: GCF_019279795.1. NCBI lineage: Eukaryota > Metazoa > Chordata > Ceratodontiformes > Protopteridae > Protopterus > Protopterus annectens. The sequence continues at coordinate 1,043,033,330 of NC_056733.1, forward strand.
CCCATCTCAATACCAAAAGATTGCCAAATTCTGGTAATTATGGCCACACAGGTAAAAACCGCACTCTCCAAAACTAAGAATACAACATCCATGGGACCAGATGACATCCCAGGCTGTGTACACTACATGAACTACAAAATGAACTGGCACCTCACCTAAGTGTCATGTTTAATCATAGCTTCACCTCAGGCTTTGTGCCCACTGAGTGGTGCACAGCTACAGTTATCCCACTCTACAAGGGGGAATCCACCTTGGATCCTGGGAACTACTGCCCCATCAGTCTGATGATCCTGATCTGCAAGGCCATGGAACGTATTATCATGGAACTTATAAACAAAGACATTGGCAACCTTCAAACACTGGACCCCACCCAGTTTGTGCTTGTAAAGGGCTGATCGTGTCTCCTGAACCTTATTGACTTCTTCCAATCAGTCTCCAGAGTCGTGGATGAGGGTAAAGTGGTCCACACAGCCTATCTTGACCTTGCCAAGGCCTTCAACACCATCCCCCACTCTGGAATCATAGATAAACTTACTAAGCTGGGCATAAATCCCTACATCACACAAATGGTTGCCAACTGGCTTACTGACAGAACCCACATTGTAAAAGTAGCCAACTCCAAATCCAGCTCCAAACAAGTGACAAGTGGAGTACCTCAGGGTTCAGTCCTGGGACCGCTCTTGTTTGGCATCTACTTCTCTGAAGTACAGGCCAACACTAAGGGACTCTGGCTAACAAAGTTAGCAGATGACTGTAAACTGGAAGCTATTATTGAATCCCCAAAAGATGTGGATATCCCATTTGGGAAAAACATGTACCCATGAATTACCACATAGGTGGGAGTACACTAAACACTGAAAGTGTGATAAGAGACTTAGGAACACAGGTGGACAGTGGTGTCACCGTCGATAACCACATTGCCACAACAGTCAGGAAATCCTTCTATGTGGCACACCTGATCACTAAGGGCTTTTCATCCAGAAAAAAGGATGTCATTGTCCCACTGTACTCATCCCTCATTAGACCCATCATAGAGTACAACGCCCCATTTGGTATGTACCTCACAAGACATCTGCAACAACTGGAAAGGCTGCAGAAACACCTCACTAAAAGAATCACAGGCCTAAAGTAGATGCCCTATGCTGGCCGACTAAAAAAACTCCAGCTATACTCTGTTGCATATCGTCTACTCAGAGGTGATCTCTGCTTAACATACAAGGCCATGTCAAACCCAGAGCTGTTGGACATGCTACACTTAAAGAAATCCCAATCCATCAGAGCCACACACTCCAGGGACCTATGTTTTGTCATCACAATGAACAAAACATGCTGGAGGGATAGGTTCCTGACCCAGAGACTCCCCATACTCTGGAATAGACTGCCCATACATGTCAAGCAGAATGTATCCTTGGTCCTCTTCAAAAGGAATCTTGATGACTGGATGGGAGATAAGAAATTTACCCCGGGGATCACATTAGTCACCCTGCTAGACAGGGTTCCAGGGAAGTAAATATTGTGGAAAGAAATAGCCAGGGAAGTTTTATGGCTAGGCTTGTACAGGCCCTAGGGCTGATAGCCTAGTACCAACCTATGAACCTATGAATAGGGAACATAACCTGTCCAGTGGAAACATATGGGAATTAATACTCAGTACAGTAAGTCAGTTGAATGTACATGCACACCCTTACACTATATTGGGTAAACACCTGCTGAGATGATTACAGCATCCATTTGTCTTGGTTTGTACTCTAAAGTTATATCAAATCTTCACTTGGCAATGATTGCTCACCTTCCATGAAACAACTTTGTTTCTTTTTCAATAGAATTGTACAGGTTATGGGTCACATTTGAGGTGAGAAACATTTTGACATGACTTTCTGCGGTCTCATTGGCATACAGCACACAGACCTGGCATTCCAACAGGGGTGTGTACACTTTGATATCCAGTGTATATGGGTGTTGATATAACTGTTAGTGGTAGGCATTGACAGAGGGTCATAACACAATTGTACACTTCTCTGATTAATACGAGATAATCATGCCTACTGTAGTACCCATATCAGTGTCATGGCAATGCAACAATCAGTAGCAGTACACATTTTATTTTGTTGTATGCAGTGACAGCGATATTATACACATGTGCAACATGCACATCCTATTTTCTGGACTGCCTGTGACCCATGTCATTACTTCTGTGCCTTTCAGCTGAACATACGCATTCATACACATGCTCGGGGGATACCTGGTACACATTTGTGCTCTATGCATTATGGGACACTGTATTTCCAGTCTTGCAGCTCAATCATATGTCTCGACCTGTTATACCAGGATGTCTGGTCATTGGTCCACCTCACTGGGTGACAAAACAGGGAAGTCAATTTTGATAGAGTATCAATATAGCTGCCATAACACAAGTATATGTGTAAGTGACTACAGATATCTGTCACAACTGTGAACATTGTCCAGAAGAACAATGTACAGTTGAATGTTATTAATTCAATACATCACATGTAGTTTAACACACACATCTGCAACAGTACTTTACTATGCTCATGCCCTATATAGGTATCCTAAATTTACAATACAAACATGTATAATACTCATATTCACAGGTAACATATGGATATGGGAAACATCCCATTAAATGGCCTAGCAGTGGCACAGACATGAATGTTTGACAGGCACTCTAGTGGTTGCCATATATGAACTGTCCTTTCCCAGGGTGTGTCAGGCTCATCAGCTGTGACCCAACCTATCCACCTCTTATTGCATCACATGTGGACAAAGCCTAACATTAGGGGGGAATATAAATAGATATGCCTATTACAAACATATGAAGTTTGTAGCATGATACATTTCACATTGCCATGACTGTTCTGAAGGTGGTGGGGTCTGAAATTCATGTGTCTGCCATTACTTCATTACTTCCAACTCCAGCTATTTGTCAGACTAATAGAGATGTTTGGAGGAACAGAACAAACACTATGATGGCTAAATCTTGACATTCTGTGAAGATATGCACAGTTGACACATATGGCCCACTGCAGACAGAGCCAGATGCTATGTCCATAGCATTTGTTCATCAGGACATCATTACAGCAAGTATTGATGGCACATGTACATCTTTCATAATCATCAATCCCATTATTACAGACCAAGTACTACATTCAGTTACATGCTTCCTTGTTTCATATATCTAGTTTACCTTCAGATTTCTTCTGTGTACAGGTTGTCTTCTTGTTTCTTATTTCAAAGTTTTGTTTATGTGTTTTTTTTTTGTTTGGTCTATTTCTCTCTCTTTCTCTCTCTCTCTCTCTCTCCACTACTGGGATCGAGCTTGTTTGAATAGGTTGAAGCATGGCTTTTGTATGTGATGCCCATGTTCAGGTGATGGCTTCTGCACCAGTTGCTGTTCCCTACTTGCTAGTTGCATGCAGGCAGCTGTGTAATTCTTCCAATAACCAATGTCATAGCAACCCTCTACTATAAATAACTACATCATGTGGGCATTGTCCGTTTACCTTTCCTGTATGGAAGACATCCTTCATGTGTGGGGGCATCAGTGTTATAGACAGCAGGTAGGAATACCTCTTACAACAGGACTTGTGGACACAGGCAAACTACATGTTTGTATAAGGTTCCAGACCTAGGGACAGTGTGTGAGTATTGGTGTTATATGCATTGAATACTGCTAGTTTTACAGGGTTTGTGTGTATATGCTAGTTTCGCATGGAATACAGTCTGTCTGCATAGCTCTCAACTGTGGGCCTAGCCACATGATGACCAGAGGATTGTCTGTTATGTTTTGTCTGTTTCCCACACAGGTCTTGTCCCTGACATATCAGTGGCATTTTCTCCGTTGATTGCTATCAGTACATGGCAACATTCATTTGTGTTTCTGACTTCATATTCCTGAGTAAGGGTATGTTGCAACCAATCCTGTAACAACAGCAACTTTCACAATGTATAACAGCAATATTTCAAATATGGCCCTGTGTTTCAGCCTCTGTCCTCCACCTATATACCAGGCTTTGTCCATATGTCATGTAGTAAGAGGCTGGTAGGTAATGGCATATTTAGTGCTGACATTCCTGCTATCATTCCAGTGATGTTGTGGACTCCCACACAAGTTGTGGGGTAGGGTCCATATATATGAGGGCTACAGCTGGACAAAACATGTGTGACGCTGTACAGTCTGAAGGTCAGTGTATAGAGAACACTGTTATATGCCCTTGTAAGACATTTTATGGGGGAGGGGTATTACATGTTTTTAACCTAGGCCATTACAACATGTGAGGAACATCAGTAATAAGAAACATAAAGGTATATGGCTGTACATTTTCATACGTTTCATCATGGAAAGAGTGGTGGGCTAGAGCTTACTGTCTTGCACACAGTTCTGTTTGTCCGTATGATAGTGATGTTTTAAGTTAAGCATTGTTATGTAACAGATACATTTACATTGTGCCAACTGATACTTTCCCCTCCTAGGGGGTTGAGTACAGAGTGTAATTGGAGGCTGATGAACTACATCTGTAATTAAGGGTTGATTGATTCATATCTTCAAGACAAGTGTGTTTTTCACTGTTGTACTACTTGAAGGCTTTAGCCTAGACAGCAAAATATGTTAAGTTTTGCAGATTACTGTATCATATGTTTTCTTTGAGAGCTTCATTAATCAGTTATTATATATTTCAAACACCTAAAATGCTATAGGAAATGGCATAAACAACTGAAATAGTACACAAATAAACATTTATATGTATGCATACTGAGTGTGGTGCATGTCCTTTGCATTGTGTGTGGGTATATGTTTCATGCAATGATTCTCATTTGTAGGGAAGAATCAGACACTGGTCATTTGAAAAGGTGGCAACTGTAGGAATAATTGCTGTTTGATATTCTGGGCACCCTCTATATATACTCCCTTTATATATATATATATATATATATATATATATATATATATATATATATATATGTATTTATATACTTATATAAGTATGTATATGTATATATATATATATATATATATATATATATATATATGTGCATGTGTGTGTGTGTGTGTGTGTGCATGCGTGCGTGCGTGTGTGTGTGTGTGTGTCATTAGAATGTTTAGTGCTTCCACATTGTACATTCCCTATGGTAGACTGATTGTTCTGCATGATATGTTAGAGAAATCATCCCAGCATCTTGCATCTGAGACAGCTAAGTGGTAACTTGTTGTAGCTATGTTGTGCAGGGCAAAGCAGAACAGTTCAGCTGTGGAGGAAGGGATAATGGCAATAATTACAAGAGGTCCCTGTTTTGGGCCCCTTCACCTCCATTTACAGTGCCTTTGGTCAGATGTTTTGCAGTGAGAGGTTCAGAGTGTGGATCTGATGTCTGAATGCACTACATACACACACACACACACACACACACACACACACACACACACACACACACACACACACATATATATATATATATATATATCTACACACACACACACACACACACACACACACACACACACACATACACACACACACACACACACACACACACACACACACACACACACACATATATATATATATATATATATATATATAAAGGTTCTGGGTTTAAGACTTGCAAGGGCTGATTATTTTGATGCTGTTGCAGAACAAGAGCTGTTGGATACAGAGTGATTAAGGCACTTTTAAGCAGTTGCAAGAGGGTTTGCGTGGGTTTGCGTGGTGGTAAGCAATGCTAACGTCCGGTTAAATATGCTTATAGACAGTTAGTCTTAAAAGTGCTTAATCTGTGTAGGCATTGCTTAGTGCCATGCAAACAGGCTTAATCCTGTTTATTACTGCTTAAAAGTGCTTACTCCCGCTTACCCCCTCACTAATTTCTTTAAAAGAAAATAAAAAACGGGTGATAGGAAAGTGGTGAAAAAGGGTGTATGCAGAGGGAAAGACAATAGGGAAAGTAACTAGGGATATGCAGAACAGGTGTAGGGAAGGCCCATAGCTGGCCATTTCTTCTACAGCAACTGCTGTGCATATATACTGAATTTGGAGGTATATTTGGACACTCAAACCCCTGAGAGAGGGGTGAGGACAACAATAATGTCTTGTGATGAAGCCAATTAGACCAGATTATATATGTCCAGTAGACACTTGTGCAAAATGGACAGCTATGTATGGGGCAAAATGTTTTTGAGGGGGAACAGATTACACTTTTTTTTAAGGTAAGAGTGGGATGTTGGGGAAGGATAGTAGGTATATTTGGGGAGGTAGATTGGGTAGGAAGACAGACAAGACAGACAAGACAGCATACAGGGGTGGTATATGACACATTTGTGGAGTAAACACCTTGGACAGGGTTGTTTGTAAATCGGAAGCCCATGAGCCCCCAAATGGAAACAGTGGGACTGAGGTCCCCACCCATGGGCAGTCACCACTGCACCTTCATAGCCCTGAAGGTGGCTGTGTTGGGGGCTGAGCAGGAGTGGCAGGCTGACCCTCTAATTCCACCATGTGGCCCTCAAGCTGGCATAGCAGATCTCCAAACTCCTTTCGGAGCTCACTACGCACCAAACCCCAGACCTGGCTTCGGGTGACGGGATTCTGTCCACACCCTCTCCCAGGGATTGAGCCCCATCCCCTGAGGTGGTTCCACCCCAAGGTGGTGCAGAACCAGCAGACAAGGAGGTTCCAGGGTGGGTCCCAGACATTCTGGGGCCCGGTGCCACGGCCAGATGATGTGGGAGAGGTGGGTCTGCTGGGACCAGCCTTCCCAAATGTGCTATGATGTTACAGTTTTTGAACATATGTGGTTCAGTAATAGTCAACACAATCCAGGATTAGTTATAACAGCATGCATAGATATTCCCATTAACTCAAAACAACAGATTTGGAACAGTTGCATAGCAAACAGAACACATGCATATATATGGAACCACAGTGGCCATTACAATGGCATGCAGGTTACATTGGTAGCAACAGGCCACCAATGATAGTATTTCAACATGGAACATTAATAGAAACACATTTCAATATTTGTTGAACAATAGGACATATGTCCCAACAGTAGGTTTGGTGTAAAACATACCCATTGATTTCTGTGCTTGGATTATTGTTGCAGATATGGTGGGGGAGAGAGAGATGTCAATTAACAACTTGTATATCCTTGCATTACTCACAACTTTAATGATCATTGCTTTAATCATTACTCTACGGGTATTATTACAATACCCTATGGCCTTGGTTTAGGCAGTGGTATGTTTGTACACAGTGTATACTTCAACTCTCTTATAGATAAATTATACTTCTCTTACTTGGTAGACCTGTGGAGAGAATGTTTGTTAACACTACCTGACTGTTTCTGCACATATTCCCAGATTCCTAGTTATAATTCTGCACATACCTCTCAACATCTTCATGCAAACAATCTGTACAAACCTTGACAAACTGGGGGTGCAAATAGGGACATATTTTAAATATTACTCTTATAAATGTTTAGGAAGTTGCTAGAGTAACAGGATTTGTTTTAATGTACATTTTCTGAAAGATCTGAAGTCTGAAACTCAAATGTATGTCATTAGTTAGTAACTACAATCTTGAGATCATCCCAGTGATTTGCCAGGAAAATAGAGAAACAGGCCAAAAATATGAGGCAAATATCTGGATATTCTGCAGAAATCTATACAGTTGAGAGCTTACGACCACTCTCGGGATTCAAACCATGGCTGTGTGTGCTAAAAGTACAACAATTTGTATTTTATCTGAGTGCACTATTTAGAAAGTGCTGTTATTTTCTTTAGTGTTTTCTGTCTAAGTCTCTCTTGGTTGTACAATCTGACCTTGTAATTACAGCATTCTTATACAGACATTCGTAGACTTATGCAGCACAGTGTGAGAAACAGTTGACACAATAGTACTATTCACATACCAGATCTTGGTGAATGCAACATGTGAAGCCATACAATACCAGAGTAAACACAACCAGTCCAGGATTTAAAACTTTACTGCCAAGCAGTTACACTTTTATTTAAATATGACCTATTGGGACTATTACTGTCATATTGTCTGGTTTATTCAGTAGAAACCATACACATTTTTTATACTGCCAGGTGACTTTCTACTACTTTATATTTGTTTGGTATGACTACTACAAGCAGGATTGTTACTCACCAGCCTTGTGATGCAGCTTTGCAACCTGCTGGCATGGGCTTCCTGGTTCACAGCTCACTCACCTGCAGCTGTAATGAAAATAGAGAAACATTTATGCATACCTATCCATCACATACACAGGCTGGACGTTGGTAAATAATTATTGCTAGGAATACTTATACACTGCTGGGACATCTCCCTCTTTCTTGCTTCTTGGACTCACTGTTTCCAGAGCTCCCTCTTCCTCCATTTCAAGTTGGCATAGTAGTGCCGGACCTGCTCACCAGTCTGAGGGATACCAGTGGCACTGGTGAGATCACGGGTGAGACTTTCCCAGGCTTCCGCTTTATATTGGGAGCCCTGGTACTGGTCCTGCAGCAGTCTCATGTCATACTTTTTTACCAGGAGTGACCATGACCATGACCTTCGACTTCTGTATGCCCCAGCACTGTGCCCAGAAGTGCATGCCCTCTCCAACTCCATCCATACTGCCTACAGTGGAGAGCTACAGCCAGTTATGAGCTGTATTCCCACCTGCGGGGTTTAAATATGGCCATTTTCTTGCCCTTTGCCATGGTTGGACAGTTTTGAAAATGCTGAGCTAAGCTAAGTTATGGGCAAACCTGCTTAGCTAAGTTGTAAGTGCTTAAAGGGGCAGGTTCATCATTGCTTACCAATGGGCAAATCAACTTAGCTGGACTATCCATTGCTTAGTATTCATATGTACACAATGCTTACACCCAGTCAACATAGCTGTGCAATGCTTAGCATTGCTTATGCTTTATTATACTGGTCTACCACCTGTATGGGATTGATTCATCATTCATTACATAATATAGAATTTTTTTACCTTCCCTGACATCCCCCAGTGTGCTGTGATTAATTTATTCTTGTGTGACTATACTGTATGGGGCACTTGTGTTTATATGGGGGTTTCACTACTTTATTACACTGACACCTCACCTCTGGGCCTAATCCACTACTCTGGTTGAGAAAAATAAGTTATTTCTTACATAAATATGCAAAAAATAAAATGTTTAATGTTTACACATACAAAATGAAAATGGCTTTGGTGAGGCTCGAACCATGAATGACTACATTCCGGACATAAACTCTAACCACTACACTGTTGCACTGATGCTTACACTGGATGTCTATTGATTTTTAACTTATCGTGCTATTTCAGCAGAGCTAAGTGTAACTAAGCAACGGGCACACCCGCGCAGCTCGCTTAAACTTTATTGCATGTCAAAAAAAATTTATTTGTTGTGTTTTTTATTTGTACCCTTCAGAATATCCATGCTAATGCTGAACCTGTTATTTTATCAACTTTCTGCTTTGTGGGACTATTGTCCCTTATGGCTTTGTCGACATTCCTTACTCTGATGGGTTGGGAGGTGTGCGCTATGTGTTTATGCTAAATCTGTTATTCTATCAACTTTTGGCTTGGTGGGGATGATTGTCCCTTATGGCTTTGACCAGATTTCTTATCCTGATGGGTTGGGGGGGTGATACAAGCATTCTTGCTCATTTTAAATTGCCGAATGGTAATTCTGGGGTGCAGGGGACATGTGCATTGTGAAAGCTCTGCTCTGACACACCCCCTGCGCTTGTGCATGGAACCGCGTCCATTTTACAGCATGGCAGTGCACCTTCATACATATGCATGGCGTGCTGCCGTGCTGATCAGGAACAGTCCCTGCCATGCAGGAATAACTTATTCCTGCACAGCTGCTTGCTGAATCTGGGGGATAGGGTTTAACATGGAATGGTGTCGTATCTAACACAAAATGGTTCAGCGATTAACATGGAATTTTTCAGTATTTAATACAGAATGGTACAATATCTAACACAGAATTGTACAATGTTTAAGACATAATGGAGGTGTGTCTAACATAGAATTCTGTAGTGTTTAGCACAGAATAGTGCATCACCTAACACAGAATGGTGCAATGTTTAACTCAGAATGTTGCAGTATCTAACACAGAATGGTGGAATATTTAACACAGAATAGTGGAGTGCTTAACAAAGAGAAGTGCAGTGTTTAACACAGAATGGTGCAGTATGTAATACAGAATGGTACATTATTTAACACAGAACGGTGCAATATTTAACACCGAATAGTGAAATGGCTAATACAGAATGGCAACAATGTTAACTGTTGCACCAGTGTGGTGCTTATCCAATTAATAAATTTAATAGAGCATTAAATAAATAAACATAGTGATGTAGAGGGATTTTGATATCCCCAATATTTATTGAGATTTTATAGATTTATTCATTCATTTACTTGATTTACTTAGCAACCACTAGCCTGACTAGATGCTCATAACTGTTAATTATGCAAGTATCTATTTCTGTCTATAAAGAGTATTAAATGAGCCAGCTGTTGCCATACATTGACAATGTTATTTTCAGATGCTTCTTTGTGCACTGTATATTTTCTTTCTTTAAGTATTATCAGGTTCAAATATATCTCTAGTGTTCTGCATTGTAAAAAAATCCACAGCAGACTGTCTGCCCCATTTTTCTTTTACCTCCTCATAATTATAAATGATTAGAACTGCTCCAATTAAGAAACATTTTTGTTTTTTCAGAAGATAATGCAATGGTGTTGGTGTGTTAATTTTGAGAGAAAAAAAACAGGAGAACATGGATAACACACAGTTGAAAAGTGAAATATATATTTTTATGAGTAATTGAATGAAAGAGCCCCTGGATGAGGTTGATAATAATACCACTGGTGTTTGTGCTGAAAGTCACTCATGGTTAAGAACTGGAATAACTTGTAGTCATTCCATTTCCATGGAGCCTTGCTCAACAGCACCCACTCTTCTAAACAGCTACCCCATTTTGTCAGGGCAATGGAAAAATGCTATTCTCCTTTATCAGGCAGAAAGTAACTACAAGAGAAGAAGACATGACTGACCACATCACTCTCTGCATAGCAAAACTAGGGTGGCCAAAGGGGGCTGCTGCCCTGAGTGCAAAGCATTAAGGGGCATGATAGCAACTCCTGGTTGATCTTTAGTACAATACTGACATTTAAATGCTGATACTGCACTTGTAGTCTGAACAGAAGTACTTCAGCACTATGTGTGCAGCATAAACTGTAGCAGCTGCATGCTACAAATGCAACAAGTAGTATGCTACAGTTTAAATGGGGAAAAGAGTTCTTTTTTCAGATAGTTTAGTGCTGGGACTTCACAACTGTAGCACTTTCATTCTCCATGTGTGGACTATAGCAGCTGCTTCTACAAACGTATTAAGGAGTTGTTACATTTTAAAAGCATAAAAGAGTTCTCCCATGGGAGTTTAAAACTGAGCCACTTTAGTGCTTCAGTGGAATAGAGGAGCTAACCAGTTACATATTGGACAGTTGCAGGGAAACCTATATCTGTGTCTATCTATATATCTATATATATATATCTATATTGGTGTCTATCTATATATATATATATATATATATATATATATATATATATATATATATATATATATATATATATATATAGCTATATCTATGCTTGTGTCTATCTATATATTTATCTATATATAACTATATCTATATCTGTGTCTATCTATATATCTATATCTATATATATATATATATATATATATATATATATATATATATATATATATCTGTGTCTATCTATGTATCTATCTATATCTATATCTGTGTCTATCTATATATCTATATATATCTATATCTATGTCTGTGTCTATCTATATATATATATATATTTAACTATATCTATATCTGTGTCTATCTATATATCTATATATATCTATATCTATATCTATATCTGTATATCTATATATCTATATATATATCTATATCTGTGTCTATCTATATATATATATATATATATATATATATATATATATATATATATATATATATATATATATGTTTATCTATGTCTCTCTCTCTCTCTCTCTCTCTCTCTATATATATATATATATATGGAAATATTCCATATACATGAATGTTCATAATATTGAATATTTATAATACCAGTAGAGGTGATTGTATAATGATATGACTGCAGAATGTTGGCATTACATTTCTGAGGTCACAGAACAGCAGGGAGTGGAATTTGCTTTTTTTTGCTGTTTGGTGATCTTGGAGTTGATACACACACACACACACACACACACACACACACACACACACACACATATATATATATATATATATATATATATATATGTATACAATTGGCAGGGGGTGCAAAATCATTTTTTTTGTTTTTTATTGCATTGATCCCTTGGGATTGATCTTTTGATGTCCGAGGTTGCATTACTTTGATATTTTGAAGTCCACTTATACGTAGATCGATAGATAGCTAGATGAACAGACAGACAGATCAATAGACAGATACACACACACACACACACACACACACACACACACACACACACACACACACACACACACACACACACACACACACATATCTATATCTATATCTATATATGTAGACAGATATATAGATACCGGATTGTTAATGTGCTGTGGAGAAGGAGTCAAGTAGTTAACATATTAAATCTCACGTCATGTTGTCAGTATTTTGCCCAGGAGTGCATGGTTTACTCCACATGGCTTTGTTAGAAATAGGAAGAGTTGGACTTCAAAGATGGCCGCTGTTCTGTAAACACTGCTATTGCATAGCTCTCCAAAACGTATGGATTAAAAACAACCTAGAAGAAAGACCTGAGCCTTTTTAAAATAAATACTCTGAGTGAACAACTACAATTAACTTCCAGATACCCTAAGAAGGAGAAATTAAAATAAAAGAAACATCAAATATACCAGGATTGTAGAGGATTAACTGGAACTGAGAAACAAAGGAAGGAAACCGTGTGCTCAAAGCTTCCTGCAAATTCACCTTCAACTTGAGACGTTTTATCATCACCAAATATCCAAGGAAGATAAAAAGATGGACTTCACAACAACAAAAAACAAACTCTCTGAGTTATTATCACCGGAAAAAGATTTAAATGCTAAAAAACAGAAAACAGCAAAACAACATGATGCTGCAAAATCTGGGTCAAAAAATAAAACAGATCAACTGGCAAACATGGATGATATAAAAGTAGCTTTACTACCTATTCAAGAGGCAATTAAAGATCTGTCTATTCAACTGCAGACTTTTAGATCTTCCTTTAATCAAATCTTGGAAAGAATGGATAACTCTGAAGCCAAACTAGTGGAAAATGAGGAAAAAATAGCCATACTATCCAAAAAATCGGAATCCCATGAAACAGACATACAAACCATGCAGGCAAAAATTATAGACCTCGAGGCAAGATCCAGAAGGAATAATATAATTATCAGAGGTATGCCGGAAAATATACAGCACAATGGCCTGATCCATTCCATAATTGATGTGTTTGCAGCACTACTAAATGACCATAAAACAGCACACCAATTAGTAATTGAGAGAGCGCACAGAGCCCTGAGAGAAACACAAACTACTAATATACCAAGACCAATATACGTCAAACTGCTGAACTTTCAAGATGTTAACCAAATACTAACAAATACAAAGAAACATGGGGGGTCTATACTATGGAATAATAACAGAATCTTCCTAACCCAGGACCTGTCTCTTCAAGTTAGACAAGCTAGACAGCTCTTATCCCCCTATTGTAAATTTCTGATAGACAGAAAACAAAAATTTCAAATGAAATACCCAAATCCTCTAATATTTTATGTGGAGGGGATTAAATACATAGTTGCTAACAGAAAAGAAGAAAAATCTACCTTTATGAAGGTTTTCAAGAAAGTTCCCGACCTGGACAGTTGAGTGCACCCTCCGGTGGATCTGTCATGACTTCCGAGTTCGGTTTCATGTTGTGGAAATAGTCGAGGATTTACTTTTCGTTGAATTTACTTTGTCCAGCTTCAAGGCCTCATTTTTTAAAGTGGCGCGACCTGAAATCTCTCTCTGTGAGTTATGTAAACCTCGCTAAGAAAATTGCAGCATTGGGGACTATCCAGCGTTCCCACGCGAGGAACTGAAAACTGATTTCCAGCTTCTGAGGGTTCTTTGAGGAGGTGGCACTTCTGGAAGTCCGACAACAAGATAAATCCCCCGTCGAGAAGCTAAGTAACCGGCTTAGTTGTGTAGAAAGCCAGAAAAGCTGAAGGATATGTAAATAAAAGAAAAAAAAATAATAATCATTTCAGTTATTCAGTTAGTTAACATTACAAGTAACAGACGTGTTTGTTGACTTTTCCTGTGGACTTCATTCGACTGGGGAGGTATATGCAATAGAAGTCAGAGCTTCTTGATTTCATTAATTTCTAGAAAGTGCTGGTAAGCACCTGAACTGCTTATCTTTATAGACTTTCACAATGTCTTAAACATCTGTACTCCATCTTTATAAACTTTCAAAATGCATTTTTTGCCTTATTTTACAAAGAAAAATTCCACCTTGGGGTTAAAAACAGGCTGTGCCATTCTACATTAATGTTATAGATGAAAATCAGATTCTCAATGTACTGAAAGTGGATTCAAGGGCCAAACACATGCTGATCCTATATTAACATCCCCAGTTAAGCAAAACAAGAGAAATGATGCCTAAAACTAAGTGCAGTATGCAGAAACTGCCTGCCCGCCCATATATCAGTGAAAGCAAAGATGCACATGTTAACAGGCTTCTGAGCAAAAACATGTAATGCTCAACTAACACAGAATCTCACTAACCACCTCACCAAATGCACAGAAGCCAGTTAACACCTCTGATATAACAATATGAGTGACAGAATCCCATGTTTCAGGGTAAAACAAATCGTATACATGCTTAAAAAGTCAATTCAACTCCAGAGTCATTCAAAATGAAAACAAATAATTCAGTTTCCCAATCTGAATATTTAAATGTTATCAAAAACAGTATTTTTTAACATTTAATTGCTTATTGGTAATGAAGGGATAATGTAGTTGATGCATCTGACATGTTTAATACTGAGAGCGGTTTGGTGTCAAATCTTGTATGTTTGTGAATATTTTGGATTGTATTTAGTGTAAATGTTTTATTGCGTGTGCCTCTTTGGTTGGGTGAGGTCTACAGGAGAGGTTAGTAAACATGCTTCGCTTTTGGTAACAAAAACACCATTTACAGATGAATTCTTCACTACTAACATTGTGTCAAATGTATGCACCAATATAATTATTATAAGCATAAAGGTGCCAAGTAAACAAAACACATATAAAGTAATTTTGAAACAATACTGGCATTTATATACATTTAAAGTATCCAATCTTAATTATTTATTTTTTCAGTGCATTATAAATTGGTGATTAGCATCACAGCTTAATGTTTGTTTTTTACATATGATTATACTGAAATCAGTATGGTGGAATAAATTAAAATGTTCTAGCAATGTTAAACTTCTAACCTGACTGTCTCATAGCGGATAGTATTTAGGGTATAACTATCACCAAATAATTCTAATGTTATCAAATTCATATTTACACTAGAGAGATCCATAAACAGTGATTTTTTTTGTTGTTTGTAAACATTATTAGATGAAAAGAACACAAGTAATTACTAAAGTGGGTGCATAAACTAAAAATCTATAAACAGAAAGTATTGCTTTCAATATTGGAAAAGTTGCATACCTATTTTGGTACCCACTTAAATGTTTGTACAGATGGAGGTATTTGATCACACAGTATTGTATGCATATAGGGCTCACTATAAGATACATCAGAGTCTTATAGGTAATTAAAAATAACTGTTAAGTATAGAATGGGTGGAAAATGAAGAGATGTTAAGACTCCTATTGTTAATACAAGACATAATCAGTTAATAACCTTGAGATATGAGTTAAACAGTTGATAGAAGTTCAATTACTATTAGTAATAAGTAGATTAGAAAGAAGTGACCTGTGCTAAATTAAGATCAGGTCTGGTTTAAAAAGTTTATACAATCTTAGACAACTCAATTCAAAGCTCATATAAAGAGATGCGGTCGTTAAAGCAGTGTTATTGGGGAATGAGTGGGTTAGACTTTGTATTAATTAGGGTAGATGTTTCAGGGCTATTACATTTTCCCCACCGTTCAAATATTAACATTCATGTTATACATATACTAAGAGTGCAAATATTTACAGAATCTAAATCGGGACAGGCCCTGTTTAATTCCTGGTCCAGGAGTATAGTGGGTAGGCACAGAGAAGGGACGGGAATGAAAGAATGCTTTCGTATCATATTTTTCTTAGAAATAATTGCAACCCAGCACAGTTACACAAACATTCAAGATCACTACTACAAAAAGAAAGAAAGTTTCATGAATGTGGGAAATAGATTCATGGAATATTAAAGGGCTCCAAAACATCAAAAAAAGAAAACTGTTTTTACATGTAGTTCTGAAGGTGAGAGCAAGTTGCATATTAATCCAATAAACTCATTTAACTACAGAACAATGGTCAGAAATAAAAAGAAAAAAAAATGGATAAGAGAAATGATAGCTTCTGAGGGTAGAACCAACAGTGCAGGAGTAGCTATAATCCTTAAAGATTAGTATCAAGATAAAATTCTGGAATCCAAAACAGATAAAGAAGGCAGATGGTGCTATGTAATCCTGTCAACTCCTACCTATGGTAAACCTATTTTACTGTTTAATCTATATGCGCCCTGTAATAACCAACACTCTTTTTTTGCCTCACTGTATCCTATTTTAAATCAGTATAAAAACCATTACATAACAACTGGAGGAGACTGGAATGCATATCAAAATCCTAAGAAAGATAAATCAAGTCCACAGGCAGCATATAACAAACAAGCAGTGTTTTCATTAAGTGAACTCAAATATGATTTTAACATATATGACCCTTTCACTTACGGTAACAACCCAGATAATCCAAATAACTTTACATTTTACTCAAGTTGCCATAAAATGTGGTCGAGAATTGACTTTTTTCTTATTTCACAAAAGCTGAATAATTTCATCCCCTCAATATCAGTGCACACTTGGTTTCTATCTGATCACTCCAAAATAACCTTGAACATTACTAAAAACATCAAAAATAGCATACCTATAAGGGGTTATAATTGGTCGCTAAACCCTAATCTTTTAAATAAAAGGGATATAATTCAGGAAGTTCAAGACATCCTTAAAGTAGCTATAGCCAATTTAGGAAAACAAAAACACCCTCCTGATATTGAATGGGCAACAATCAAAACTCAAATAAGAGGTATTTTTCTTCAAAAAGCCTCTTATTAGAAGAAGATACAAATTAAAGAAATTCAGCAATTGGAGGCTAAAAGTAAATCATTAGAACAGGATCTAATTAAAAATTATAACATTCAAACGGAAAAGGATCTATTGAAATGTCAGAAAGACCTTTTTATGATTCACAACAATAATCTATCATTTCAAGAAACTAAAATTCTGGCAAACTATGCTAACCATATTCAAACGCCATCATGGGCGCTAGCAAGAATCATTAATCAATCTAAGACACCATCTCAAATTGCTGAAATACTATACAAAAACAAAAGTTATACAAAAACTGAGGATATTATCAACATTTTTGAAACCATATACTCACAAATATATGGAGAACAAGAACACTTAAACATAAGCGATAATGGTAGAGATTTTCTTCAAAAACTTAATTTCCCGAGAATTAATGAGGAACAGAAAAGAGAATTAATAGAACCAATAACCATTGACGAAATAATAATTACAATTAAAAAATTAAAACCACATAAATCTCCAGGTCCTGATGGGCTCACAGCAGAGTTCTATAAAACATTTTATAGTGCGGTGGCACAAATCTTAACTCATACACTAAACTATATTATGAACAATAAAATTAATGACATTCATTTTACTGCATCCAAAACAATATTCATACCTAAAGAAAAAACTGATCTACAGAACCCGGACAACTACAGACCCATATCATTACTTAATTTAGATACTAAAATCTTAACATCTATTCTGGCCAATAGACTGAAAAGAATTACAGATATAAGCATCTCAAATGAACAATCTGGTTTCTTAACAACTAGACAAACCAGTGATAATACACTAACACTACACACATTAATTTCTTATGCTAATCAATATAACCTAAACATATATGCACTGATTATAGATGCACAGAAGGCCTTTGATAGATTTAACATAACATTTTTACTACAAATTTTACCATATTTTAATATTCCTCAAGAATTTGTTCTAACCCTGCAAGTACTATATAACAATCCTTATACTGCTCTATATATAAATAAAAGCTGGTCTAATAGAATACAAATTAAAAATGGTACTAGACAAGGATGCCCTGTATCTCCCTTATTGTTCAACCTATATTTAGAACCCTTATTCTTATATATCAAACAAAATATATACCATAATGCTCCAATAATATTTAACACAACAATATCCTTGTCAGCTTTCGCTGATGATCTTAATATATTGCACAACACCAGTCTCAGACACTGAGAAAATAATGTTGGCTATTAAAGACTTTTCTTCAATATCAAACTATAAAATAAATATAAAAAAAAACATTTTTCCGTTAAAATCACCAAAACCCTTCTCACTTTTACCGCTGATAGGTCAAATAAAATCTGAAGAAAGGATTAAATATTTAGGAATTATATTCTCCACATATAATAAAAATGTCTATCTTAATAACATTAAACAAAAGTGGGACCACATTCTTCTGGATCTAAAAAGATGGATAAATCTAAAATTACCAGTATTAGCAAAAGTTTCAATTATCAAAATGAATATTTTGCCTAGATTATTATACATTTTTATGTCTTCACAGTTACTAATACCCAAGAAATTTTTAAGCAAATTCACACGGAATTCACTAGATTAATTTGGGATCCGAAAAAATGTAGAATTTCATATGACAAACTGATGACACCAAAAAGTAAAGGTGGATTAGACCTTCCAAATTTTGAATATTATTACTTGATTATTAATGCAAATAGATCGCTAAGAATTGCAAATTACAATTCACAAGAAAATAGTTGGTCTCCATATTGGGTAAAACTA
>NC_056733.1:1043055007-1043142507 GCF_019279795.1 Protopterus annectens
ATGGCCTCTGGCTGACTAAATTTGCAGATGATTGCAAATTAGGAGGTGTCATTGAATCTTACAGACAGAAATGTTCTCCAGGAGGTGCTGACACAGACAAACATCTGGTGTCAGAGACTTGAATAAATCTAAATGCCAGGAAATTCATAATAATATTCTTTGGGAAGTCATCCATCCCTGGTAGCTATCATATTGACAACACACCCGTAAGAGCTGACACAGTAGTCAGGGACATGGGGACACACATTGATAGTAATCTAGCCTTTGACCATCAGATGTCTACAGTAGTGAGGAAATCATTCTGTGCTGTGCAACTTATACACAAAGGTATGGCATCTAGGTCCAGTGAAGTCACTGTTCCATGTCCTATGCAGACTGCCTCAAGGCCCTATCTCTGTATTCTGTCTCCTACAGGTTGAGGGGAGACCTATGCCTGGCATACAGGGCATTGTCAGACCCCACTCTAATGGACTTCTTGAATACCCACAAAACAAACAGCACCAGAACTACCCATTCTAAAGACTTAAACCTTGCCTGTGATATAAATAGGACCTGTTGGAGAGACAGGTATGTATCCAAGAGACTACCCCATCTCTAAAATAGGTTCCCCATACATGTAAATCAGTGTTCCTCCCTATCTCAGTTCAAGTGTAAATGGGACTATTGGATGTGGAACAGGAAATGCATCTTTGGTTTGGCACCTATGTCCCTAATGGACACAGGCAGCCTTTAAATGTTTAATTTTCCAGGCCCCTATTTGTAAATGTTTCATCAAGGGTAACAGAACTTGTGAGAGATTTGGGATGCATGGCTAGTCTTAAAAAAGCCCTTGTGGTCATTAGCCTAGTAAACACCTGCGAACCTGAGTGAATTAATAAATGATTATTACATGTCCTTGCATGTTCATAACAAGAAATTTTTGTTTACCTCAGGCTTTAACAATATTTGTAAAGGAAAGTGTCTCGGTTTAATTGCTTCAGATTGTTTGGGGTCTCTAATATCATGAGAGGAACGGACCCTATTCATAAGTCGAAGTATGATTAAAGTTCATAAAATTAGTATTGGTTCATTCTTTGATATTACCCATAAGTGGTACTCTTCTGACTCCGGCGATTCATATGGAGTTACATGTATCAGTAGCATATCTAAATACATCTGTATATTCATTTTTTGTGAGACCCATTGCTCCTACTACTATTGGAACTGTATTTATTTATTTAACATTTGTTTACAGAGAAAGTCCAACTTGGAACAAAGCCAATTTTCAGCAGAGACCTGGGGAGAAACACTTCAGACATATGTCTTTGAAATATTGGTATGGATGTATACATGTATGTATGGATGTATGGATATCTTTTTTTCACATAGCCCTCAATTCTGCCTGCAAATCCTGGTATTTTATGACTTTGAGTGTCTCTCTCTCTGTACATTATACACTCTAATCACTGGGTGTATCGATTTCAGTGATCAGAGCTACTTTTGTCATCTTTTCATGGACTACTACATTTTGTTTTCTCACAAAAAAAGATGCCCTGTATGCTGTATGCAATTGCCCTTTAGACTCCCCAAAAGACTTGCATACACTGTTATCAAGGCAGATGTTTATTGTGTGCAGTACTCTTTGCTTTTTTGTAATCTCTAGATATAACTTTTAACAAATTCATTATTGTGACTTCTATGTTTGAATTCCATATGGCTGGCGAAATCTGCACTCTGCTATCTATTAAATGGTGGTCCATTATCAGTTGTCAGAACTCCAGAAATGTCAGATTATGACAATATCTTCTCTCTGACAGAAATAGGTATATTTGCATACACAGAAAAAGCTGATTTCTGCAACTGGATGTCTACCATAATCATTACTGATCATGAATAATTGTTCACTTTGGGGAGTTGACTAAATTCTGTAAATGGCTATATCACTTCTAAAAGTTGAAGATGCACCAAAGATTCACTCTGTACCTCAGATTTACATATCAGACCCATGTGAAGTACAAATTCTATATATCTATTAGCATCTGGACACCAAAACTTTTCTTTCATGACAAGTTTTATCTTTACTATGCATCTGTGTGTCTAAAATATCTGAGTTGTTAAGTACTAGCTTGTAATAATGTACAAACATCAATATTCATACTCCACTCAGAGTGAGTTTACCTCAAGAGATAAACAATGTCCCTGCTGGTAATCTAAATCCTTTTTTGCAATGTAAGCATGAGGCATCTCATGATTGCTTTTATACCATGAATTTGCTTATCACAGTTTCTTTATTTCCTGCGGCAAGGGGTTCATTGTTTGTTTTAGTTTGTATTTCTTCTAATTTGATGGCACAGCAAACTGCATTTAGTACAGTAATATTAATGGATAGCTCTACACCCACGGATTCTCTACTGGTCACTGGTCATTTATTTACAACTAACTGGATGCCATTCCACTACCTGCCTATTTCTAAACCACTTGTCCAGAAGAGGGTCATTGTGGCAGTAAGACTAGTAGGGCAGATTAGACTTTCCTATATCACATACTAGTTTCCAGATTATCTCATATCATCCATGGGTATTTAGAAACATGTTGGGAAGTATAGTCCCCCCAACATATATTTGATCTTTTTTCCCTAGAGTTGCCAGCCAATGGGCAATGACTACCACACATCAGGAGTAAAATGCCCAGAAGGCTAAACCAGTTCAACTAACTGTAATAAACCTGGGGGACCAGAATCTCTACTCAAACATCATCCAAGATTGTCAGGTGTTTAGTCATAACCCAACAGTGAGGATGGGAGCAAAGGCTAATACAGAAAACTGAGTGCATCATCCTATGACTAAGCTCTCTCATCTTTACCACTACATGCTTGTACAATGTCTGCAACACTACTGCCACTGTGCCTGTCTGCCCATCTACCCATAGTCATAAACAAGACAGCAAGAAACTTAAACTTTTCATTTAGAGATATCTGTCCCTCTTTCACCTACAGAAGGCAAACCACTCTTTTCCAGCAAGCAGTCATAGACTATAATTTGTTAATGCTAATTTGGTAACCACTTTATATGTTGAGGACCACTATAGTGAGTTCTGTAATGCAGAGTCTGAATGGTGAAAAAACAGACTTACATATGTTAAGTCCAATGTGGCGCTGTCTCAGAATATTTCCTTTTCTCCAATGTATGGTGATCTTAATATATATATATATAAAAATATATATATATATATCTATATAAAGCGCTGCTCGTGATTCACTCTTGCCTTCATTTTCAGTCTTTTTGCTTTGTTTTGCACTGTCAGTACTTGTCATTTTGATCACCAGCATTTTAAGAGGGAGCATGTTAATTTTTATCCCAACAATTTCACATTCAGTAGCGAACCATTTCAGTGCATGCAGGGGATAACAGTTACTTTGAAAATAAAGATGGGTGCAACTTCTGTGCTGCTTAACTGTATGCTCTGCAATCTCTACTGCCACCCTGATATCTTGTCAAAAAAGTCACAAACAAGAGGGGAGATGAGAAAAATCCATGACAGAGTCTTAATCCAAGTCTGAATGTATTTAGCTTAACATGATGAATGTAAACATTACTTTTGCACTATAAATACAGGAAGTGAATAGCACGCAACACAGCCCCTGGGAGCTCATACATTTTTACCTCCTGCAATTAGATTCCATGCTATGTAGTCATGGATTTACAATATCTGATTAATACCAGTGCAACAAAAATATCAGAAATGAAATCAGACAATCAAAACTGAAATACTGTAAGATGAAATGTAATGAATTAGAAATTAATACAATAACTTTTTTTGCAGCACCTCACAACCCATTTTAAATATATTAGTTCTATGATCACACAGTTACAAAGAAATGACAAATACCAGCTTCAGTTAAAATCCTTCTTGCTGTACTGTTTCAACTTTAGGTAATAAGAAAATAAATGGAAGCATACCAAAAAGTAAAAAAAAATATCGAAATCCAGATACACACACACACACACACACACACACACACACACACACACACACACACACACACACACACACACAAGATCAATGGAAGCAAAGACTTTTCCAAGAAACCAATAAACCACTGTTTTTTGAAAGTGTTATTTGTATTCATTGGCATTATGAGACATTCTGTAGTTAAAATGGTATCATTCACATTACATACTTGCTGTGGTCAGATCCATAAAACACGTAGAAGCCATACCGTCAAACTATAGCAATCTCTGAAATACTCATGCAAGGATAAAGAGTAGATCCCCTGTTCCATGTTCAGCATAAAACCTGCAGTGCTCCTCCTAGATCAGAAGCCAACTGTTGGCTAAGGTGTACTTCCCAGCTCTATGCCATAAACTTTCCCAGGGATTCCAATTAGCATGATCCCCTATAACAGAAGCATACCTTCCAGACCAACTTTTTGGAAATGGAAATTAATACTTCAATTTCCCCCTCTTCCTTCCAGCATTAAAAGGTTACATTAACTATCATAGACAAAACAATATCCATTGACTTCAACATTTATTTATTTGTCCTTTGTTGACTGGATTAGTCCCACTGCTTGTAGTCTCTTTTCAGGTGGTATTAATATTACAAGGTGAAATTTAGACAGGGTACCCTACTCATTAAGAGAGTGCTTATTCCATTCCTACTGCAGTGGCAGCTGGGAGAATAGCCCTCAAGGAGATCCTAGATGGTGAATGCCAGTGTAGCGTTTTAGCTCTACAAGATTCTGAGGAGTTGTGTCAGCAGAATTTGTTTCATCAGAAGCAAATGTTCAAAACAATGATGAATGTGTTATTACAACCCTCCACTTGGGAGGGTTGCATAATGATATTTTGGGTGAATTTTGTTGCAGACCGAGCCAGAGAGTGAAAAAGATGTTTCATGGGGGTGAGATTATGGACATAATTCAATTAGAGGAATCAGAAGCTATTTTGAAAGAAGACTGCCAGACAAAGAAATCATATGCTGAAACTATTAAAGAAACTGCAGGGAATGTGATGAAAGATGAATTTAGGAAAGGAAATGTCAACACTCAATGAAAATTTTTGGTGAGAATTCAGAATAAAGAAGAAAAAGAAAAAAACTATGACATTTGGGATAATGTAGTTGTACCATTTAATAGTTCTATTGAAAGTGAAGGCTCAGGAGGTAAGACCTTTTATTCTTTTTCATAAGGAGAGATTTGTGACATTATGTTTGAGGCTGGTTCTGTTCTGGAAAGTTTTGGGGGAGTAAAAGAAAAAGAACTATAATCGATGGAATTTATATGTGGTTAAAATATTTTGCAGTGAAACAAAAAACAAAATACATGTTCAACTTTGAACTGAAGTTGATAAAAAAGACTTTAAAGAGACATTTAAGCAAAGAAGTTATTCAATTAGCACAGTCTATGATAACAGAGGATTATGTACTGGGGGATGGGACTGTCATGCTGTACTGAAAATGTTGAAAGAAAAAATTGTTCATATCCCTAGTATGATAAATGTAAAAAGTAACAGAGTTTTTTTATAAAATACTGGCGACAACTGAAAAACATGTTTTATTTTTCCTGTGGAAAAGATGATCATTTGATAAATAACTGTGAGAAGAAGAAATCCTATATTTGTGGAGAAACAGATCATGATGCAAAAAAAGTGTGAATTGAAATCTTATAAATGTAACAAAATTGGGCATTTATGGATCTGGAGGAAAAAGGATGAAGAACAAAGTAAAAGTGATAACATCATACAAAGACAATAAACAGTCCCAATAAAAGATAAAAAGGAAGTATCAGGGTAAAAATAAAGATAAGGAGAAAAATGAAACAAAAGATAATACAGTAGGACATTCTGAAATAAGTGATGAGGAAAAATTCTGCTGGAAAAGAGTAAGAAACAGAAAAAGAAAGTTTAAAGGGATATGTGCAAAAGAAAAAAGAAAGGAAATGCAAATGAGATAACTAGTTCAGATTTACACAATTCCTGGCAAGCTACAACATAGACATAATGGCAACCTTAGAGTGCTTTCAGTAAATGTAAATAGTATCAAAAATATAAGTAGAAGAATAGGCATTCTAAATTGGTGTAGTAAGCGGGATGTTAAAAAATATGACTGGAAGATGGAAGATTTTTGACACAAGAAGAGAGATTACAAACAAAGAAACTTTGGGGAGGAGACATGATATGGAACCTAAGAAAGGAATTATGTTCAGGCATAGTTGTACTTTGTAGTAAGTCAGTAAAATATTGAACATAATATTGGTAATGATGAGAAGATTAACTGCTGTAGATATTAGATGGCATAATCAGGTATATAGGATTATAACACTGTATGTCCATGTTACAAGTAAAGAAAGGGAAAATTTATTTCATAAAATGTTGGATTAATAATTAATATGAAAAGAAGAAGAGAGGAAAAGATGTTAAGAAACATTTTGAATTAACAAATGTGTCAGTTTAAAGATTTGGAATAATAAGTTGTAGACATATCATCGAGGTATATATAAGACAGAAATAGATTATTTTATTTTATCACAAGGTTTAAATAAAATATAGGGAGAGACACTTGTAGCATGTTTTTTCAGATCACTCAGCTATATGGACAGAACTATAAGAAAATAAGGAGTATATCAGATTGGGAAAAGGAATAAAAAATAAATAAAAAATTATGGGAAGAAAATGAAAAAAAAAATAAGTATATGTTTATGGAAAGATCACATTCCCACTACAATGTGTTATAAAACTGGTTTGAGTGGTGGCTAGCTTTGAAAGAAAAATATAACATTTTTTTTAAATGTCAGCCAGATGTAAGAAAAACAGAAAAAATAAATTATAAGACAATGTGTAGGGATGCTTTAAAGGATTTTAAAAGGAATGATAGAGAATATTATGTGACAGAACTGAGAATTCATGAAAAGAATCAAGGGAAAAATAAAGAATTATTTAAGCAAAGATATTATTTACAAGGTAAAAAGAAGTGGTGTCAGCTTATCTGAATAGCATACTTAAAGAGAATACTAGTATAATGAGAGAAATGAAAGATGACAGAGTAAGAAGATCACAGAAGCAAATTATGAATATTGCAATAAAATATGTAAAGAAAATATTTCAAGATAAAAAGAAAGTACAAAAAAAGAATGAAATGTTAGAAAATGTCAAAACAAGAAACTAACAAATTGGACATATTTCCTTATATGAATGAGATAAGATACTTAGAAATGTTAATTTATTGTCATTTTCAGAATCAGATGGAATAGAATACAAATGTCATAAGAATTTTATGGATTGGAAGAAAAAGTAATTCTTAAAAGTTATGAATGGCTGGTTAAATGAATGTTTTATATGTAAAGATGTATGCAGTGGTATATTAAATTTGTATGGAAAAGGAAAATAAAAATAAAATTGATCATTGGAAACCTATAGTACTGAACAATACAGATAAGATTTTTAGTAAATTAATTCAGAAGATAATGGAAAGCAAAATTAAAAGTATCATGGAAG
The DNA here is from genome assembly GCF_019279795.1 of Protopterus annectens. Lineage (NCBI taxonomy): Eukaryota > Metazoa > Chordata > Ceratodontiformes > Protopteridae > Protopterus > Protopterus annectens. The sequence continues at coordinate 1,043,062,480 of NC_056733.1, forward strand.
ATAGCACATATAGGTTAAAGGAAAAAGGATGGCAGAAATTATTATTAACAATAAGGGAAATTGTGGATCATATTATAAACAGGACTAATAAGAGCAAGATCATAATAGGAGATTTAAATAAAGTATTTTATAGAGTTCAGCATGAACTTTTGTGGACAATCATGGCAGAGAAAAACATTAGTAAGAAAATTAAGAATGTATGTTGTTTTGCATATAACAAAAATAAAGTAAGAATTTTAGTGAATGAATGGTTAAGAAAATAAATAGATACAAAGAATGGCATATTCAGGAATGTCCTATGAGCAGTATATTATTTGCATTAGCAATGAATGCATCAATCAGGGATGTAAATTTGCACATGACAGGTGCTACTTATATTACTAAAGAAGGGAATAAAAATTCCAGTCATGTTTACTTATACAGATGATATTATATTGATTACAAGAATCAAAGTCTGGATGAAAGAAATTTTATGTTTAAATATAATAGGCATGACTTTAAATAAAAAAGAAAAGGACTTGGTGATATATTAACAATAGGAGGAATATCTTTCTCAGTGAAAGAAATCTCTGAGTTAGGAAAAAGATTTGGGGGTAAAATGTAAGTGAGGAATAATGGAATAGGATACTAGATTAAATAAAGGAGCTCTGTTGTTTTTCAAAAGCATACAAGCTACCATTTAATAAAAAAAAGTTTATTTGATTATTTCTGTTAAGTTGGGAAAGTCTGTCCCTGGGATCCAGTAAACTCCAATGAAGAATAGCACTATTCCTGCATGGAGTGGTTCATGTCCATATAGCACAGCAACGCACCTTGCATATTCATGAAGGTGTGCTGCTGTTCAACCTACACAGACATGAACCATGAATGAGTGCAGGGGGCATGTTCAAGAAGTGCACAGACATTGAACACACCCCCTGCACTCAGAAAGTACCATACGGCACCTTCTAATAGGATCTGGCATAATATTAGAGAATTACTTTAATATTATGCCAGTATTTCAGTGTCTGTGAACACCAAAATGAACTAAATGATCATTTAATTGTCTGTGGACACTGAAATACACACAACATCAGGAAAGCAATGCAGTGGGTGTGTGACAGGTTCTGTGACACACCCACTGCATTGTAAAAGTGCCATATGACACCTCTGCAACCTGCTAAAGCAGGAAATGTGTCCAAATGCACAAATAATGGGGTATAAATCCCTGAAAAGGGACACATCATACATATTGACCTCACAAACTTAGAAAGTTGATAGAAAACATGTCACGTATTAGCATGAATTACCGAAGGTTAGAAGTCTGAAATCAATTGTATGCCAATATTCCCTGACAGCATTCCATGTGGACAAAGGTGCAAATAATGGGGAGAAAAACAATAAAATTAGGGATACTTCTAAATAATTGCCCTCACACACTTAGAAAGTTGATAGAAAACAGGATATGTATTAGCAGGAATCCCTGAAGGATAGAACCTGAAAGCCAAATTTATGCCATCATTTCCCAATTGCAGTCTTCAATGACTTGTCAGAACATCACAAAACTCACTTAAATAATATAATACTATAATAATTGTGAAGACTGGTAGAGCTGGGTGAAGGCTGCCAGCCTAGCCAGATAGAATTGTGCAGATAATTCTATCATTTGTAAATACTGTGAAATGTTGAAATTAAAACAAGGTGGCAACTTTGCCCTCTGCTGTAAAGGAAGCATAGTCAAGAATTTCTTGTTGGTCCTTTGAAATTAAAATTACTTTATGCCTGTTCCTTTAAAGTTAGAATTTGGAGTTGATACGTCTGGAGTAAGCATCATGCCTATTGTTTTAACTTAAGGAATAATTATTAGAATTTACATATGGAATGTCCTTTATTGCTCTAAGTGTTAAAGAATGTAAATACGGTTTCTGTCAGCCAGGGAACACAAGGAAAGTGTGAAATGATGTAATGTTTTATCAGAACTGCAGTTTCAATTTAAACAAAGAGAACCAGAGATTATTGAGCATTTTTGTCTGAACAATCAACTCAGCAGTCTGCCTGTTGTCTTATGTAAGTTATTTTAGAAGTGTGTTTTCTTGTAGATAGCTAGAAGCTAGAAATATTAGACTAAGTGTTTTTCTGTGATGTCAGAACTGTACTACTGATTTAAGTATTTCTGTGTGATCTCTGAACTCTTGACTAGCAGTGTCTGTGTAGTGAATAGTATTGTCTTGTGATTTTAATTATTTATTATTAAATATTTTAAAACCTTTTAACTGTGGCTGGTTTGTGTAGAGATAAGTTAAGCTCTAGAGTACATTGCATATTTATAGAGTTTACTGCCAAAGACACTCCAAATAAGCACTGACTGATTAGTAACACTTACCAATTGCATAATAATATTGCACAGTAATAATTGGACACCCTTTTAAGGGCCTTTGAGTAGCCGATAAGTATTAGTGGGTGGTGGCAGCTGGTACTACTGTACAGTCTGGGAGAAAGGGTCACAGCTGGAGAAACTGTGCCAGTCTTCCCCAGGAGTGTCTGTGTGGTTGTATAACCTCTTCTCAAAGTGCATGTGTGTGTGTGTGTGTGTCAGCTACTTGTGCAGGGATACGAAGCACTGGTTGGACAGAGAGGGTGCTAAAGGTTTTAGCTTGCCCACTAGGCTGAGATCTGGACACTATAGCTGTGCCATTGGGGAGTCTTATTGGGGACCTGGAGAGCAGGGGAGCAACCAGCCCTGGACTGACTGTGATCTCTGTGTGCTCTTAACGAAAATTGCACTTACTGTGTGTATTTGTTATCCTTTCCTCATATATGAGATGCCCTCTCTGGTGTTAGTGGTGAGGATTGAGGCTCCTTGATTGCTGGGCCAGGGCACGGGCGTCACATATTAATTGGTGGCAGTGGTTGGGATATCCACCTCACATGTGTGGTGGCAGTGGTTGGTATATCCTCACATTTGTGTTTGGCAACAGTGGGATATCCACCTCACATATTAATTAGTTGGCAAATACTAATTGGCTTGTAGTGGTGTGGGTAGAGTGAATCCTGTAGCTTATGTACAGTGAGCTTTGAAGGTGTTTTGTACTCTAAAACAGCTACGCTGTGAATACTCAGATTTCAGATCACAACTGCTTTATTTCTTTTGTTAGCTTAGTTAGTCAGGGTGAGCAGGCAGCATGTCAGCAGAGGAGTATGGAAAATTGACAAGGAGCCAGCTGGCGGAGATTTGCCAGACTAGGGGACTGGTGCATGGAAGCCTGACTAAGGCAGACCTGATTGCAGCCTTGGTTACAGCTGCATCAGAAAATGGCAACCAGGAGAACAATCAGACTGGCAGTGGAGATATAATTCCCTCGGAGAATGGACAGCTCAACCTTTCTGCAGTGGACTTAAAAATCCAGCTGGAGCTAAAGAGACTTGAGTTGGAGGCTAGGCATGTGGAATTAGAAGCAAATGAGAGACTGCAATGTTTGCAGGCTGAGGAGAATGAGAAACTGTTATGTCTGCAAGCTGAGGAACAAGTGAGGCAGAGGCAGCATGAGAAGGAGATGCTGACTCTTCGGCAGAGTCATGAAGGTAATGGGGAAGGGAGTAACTGGACCCCAGAAGCACCAAAGGTCAGTAAATTTCTTCCGCAGTTTAAAGAGGGGGAACATTTGGATAGTTTCATTCATATGTTTGAGAGGGTATGTAAGCAGTATGAAGTTGACCAAGGGCTCTGGGTAAGGTTCCTGACCCACTTACTCCATGGTAAAGCTGTAACTGTTCTGTCCAAAATGTTTGAAGTTGTATGTTTTGATTATACAGCTGTAAATAATAGACTTTTAGAGTCTTTTAAGCTAACACCTGAAACGTATTGGAAAAAGTTTTGTGAGCATAGACGCAAGGCAGATGAAAGTGTATGAATATGTTGCTGAATTGAGCACTTATTTCCGTAGGTGGGTGAGTGGATGTCAGGTCACCACTTTTGAAGGGCTGGCAAACCTTTTGGTGAGGGATCAAGCCCTTTGCACTTTGCCTGAGGACATGAGGATCTGGTTAGCTGATAGACAATGTGCTACTTCAGATGCGTTGTGGAAGAAGGGAGACCTATACCTGGCAAGCAGGGAAGCCCTGCACAGGAAGGGGACCCAGTACTGCTCATCAGTTTAAAGGAACCCATGGTGGGCAGCACGGAATGCCCCAAAAGAATCTGCCAGTAGCAGGGGAAACCACTAGTCCAGGTACACATCCAGGAGCTAGGTTTAAATGTTTTGAATGCAGCCAGTGGGGCCATGTGGCATACAGGCATCCATGGAGGCAAGGTGGGGAACCATAGGTGAGGGAGCCTGTAAGTGGGAATGACAAAATGCCAATAGTAGGTTGTCTTGAGACAACAGGGGTACTAAACTACCATCCTGCAAATGTCCTGAGAGGGAAGGATTTGGATGAAGCAGTACTATGTGCATATGCTGTTGCACGTGGACAGGCTAGGAGACAAGCATGTGGGTCTGGTAGCCTGGGGGAGACCCAGATAGACTGCATACTTGCAGCCAGGACTGGTGAGGTGGTTACTTCAGGGAGGGAGCTACTCTGTAGCAGTGAAACTGAATGTGAGCCACAGCAGCTTGTGGGTACTAATCGTCCTTTGGACAGAGTGACTGCAAAGGTAGAGGTGAGTAGTAGTACTCAGGCTGACAGTGAGGCACCACTGTCAGAGGATGCCAGACATCCTGTGGAAGGGGAGCTGGGAAGGGTTGCAAGGAGAGAGTTGAGACAGGCTCAGCTCTCAGACCCTACATTGCAAAGCCTGAGGCAGGTAGCTAGGGAGGCACCTGATTCTCAAGGAAAAGGGGAATCTGTATACTGGGACAAAGGGTTACTATACAGAAAGTGGACACCTGAGGGAGGGCTAGAAGGTGAGACAGTACAGCAGTTGGTAGTGCCTAGAGCCTACCATCTGGCACTTCTAGCCATAGCCCATGATATTCCCTTTGCAGGTCATATGGGCATAAAATGTACAAAGAGCTGCATTATGCAGAACTTCTATTGGCCTGAAATTTCCAGAGATGTAACAGGGTACTGCAGGACCTGTGAGCAGTGCCAAAAGGTAGGAAGGCAGGAGACAAGGTGAGAGCTCCTTTGATGCCTTTGCCTGTGATTGAGGAGCCATTTCAGAGGGTAGCTATGGATATTGTGGGTCCTCTGAGTACCCCAGGTTCCACAGGGAAAATGTATATCCTAGTGGTAGTGGATTATGCTACACGATACCCTGAGGCAGTGACTTTGTTTTCCATTGAGGCAGAGAAGGTGGCAAATGCTTTGTTAGAGATTTTCAGCAGGGTAGGTTTCCCTAAAGACTGACAGAGGTGCCAATTTCATGTCAGACCTGCTGGTTTGTCTGTGGATGTCCTGTGGGGTGAAACACATGAGGACCATCCCCCTACCATCCCCAGACTAATGGTTTTGTTGAGAGGTTAAACTCTACAATCAAGTTCATGCTATGGGCATTTGCAGATCAGTTTAAGAGGGAGTGGGACAAATATTTGCCCCATCTGTTGTTTGCTTACAGAGAGGTTCCCCAGAAATCCACAGGTTTTTCACCCTTTGAGTTGCTGTATGAGCATAGTGAGGGGGACCTCTAGATTTAATTCGAGATGAGTGGGAAGGTGAGTGCGAGTCTCACAAGGAGTTTGTTGTGGTAGGGTCTATATTAGAACATCAAAGGTTTAATGGTTCGAATCACTAAAGGTCAACCTTTAATGATCAAACCATTAAAATTTCAAATGTTCAGAAAAAATAAATTAAAAAAAAAAAAGAAAATCTAAAGGGTGTAGGCAGGGGGGCCCTCACACCCCCCGCTACTTAAATATACCAACTCCAGGACTGCACTACATTGAAGTAAATGAAATCTCCCCTTATGGAGATTTCTGTTTACCCATTCAACATTCCGCACTTTCGCTATTCTCATGTCAACAATGTCGGATTTGACATTATCGGCTTTCGCAAATACTATAGGTAACTGTTGTGGCATATGTCCTAAACCTCAGGACAAGGCTCTGGGAACTCATGGGCTTGGCCCAGGAGAACCTGGCAGAAGCCCAATAACAGAAAAAGGTGTGGTATGACAGGAATTCTCAAGCTAGAGAGTATGCTGTGGGGCCGCAGGTAATGGTTCTCATTCCTGTCAGACACAACAAGCTGCAAGCAGCTTGTGAGGGTCCCTATAAGGTGGTAAGAAAGGTAAGTGATGTTAACTACATGGTGGAACTGCTAAGTAGACTGCAGGGGCACAAATTGTACCATGTTAACATGATGAAACCTTACCATGATGGGGGGGGCTTGTGCTGAGCATTTGCAGTGGATTACAGGAGGAGTCTGAGGGAGATCTGGGGACTGATCTCCTCAGTGAGGCTCAGACTGACACCTCAGTGGAAGAGGTAGCAATGTCCCAGCAGCTATCTCCTACCTAGGTTTGACAAATCCAAGCAGTGTTGCAGGAATTTGGGGACATGTTCACTGGGAAACCAGGGTGCACCCACCTGGTGCAGCACCAGGTGGATGCAGAAACCCAAAGGCCTATTAGGCAGGCCCCTTATAGAGTGCCTGAGAGAGTCAAACAGACTCTGAGGGAGGAGGTACAACTGATGTTGGAACTAGGGGTGATTCAAGAGTCCAACAGTCCCTGGGCCTCCCCAGTGGTGCTGGTGCCAAAGAAGGATGGCAGCACCATGTTCTGTGTGGACTACAAGAAATTAAATAGTCACACAGAGTCAGATGCTTACCCCATGCCTAGGACAGATGAGGCCCTAGAGCAGCTGGGTGGGGCTAAGTATCTTACAGTCATTGATCTTACCAAGGGTTACTGGCAGGTGCCCTTGACTCCCAGTGCTAGAGAGAAGCCAGCCTTTGTGACTCATTTTGGCTTGTATGAGTTCACAAAGATGCCCTTTGGGATGAAGAATGCCACAGCGACTTTCCAGAGGCTGGTAGATCATATCCTAGCAGGAGCAGGAAGGTTTGCCCTTGCTTACCTCAATGATATTGCCATATACAGCCATTCCTGGCCAGAGCACCTTCAGCATGTCAGGGAGGTGCTGGGCAGACTGCAGAGAACAGGGTTGACCATTAAGCCGAACAAATGTCAGGTGAGTATGGCGGAGGTCTCCTACCTAGGACATAGAGTGGGGAGTGGTAAGATAAGGCCAGAACCTGCCAAAGTGGAAGCCAATCAGGTATGGCCTGCACCTGTTACTAAAAAGCAGGTGAGGGCATGTTTAGGGACAGCAGGATACTACAGAAAGTTTGTCCCCAGTTATAGTACCATAGCTGCTCCCCTCACAGACCTGACAAGGAAGAACAGGCCAGATAATGTAGTGTGGACCCCAGCATGTGAGCAGGCATTCCAGAAACTTAAAGAAGCTTTGGGAGGACCCCTGTGTTAGCCAGTCCAGATTACAGCAAAGAATTTGTTGTGCAGGTGGATGCTTCAAACCATGGGGTGGGGGCTGTACTTAGATTTCTTCAGAGGGGGAAGAGCACCCAGTGGTTTATCTCAGTTGTAGGCTCCAACCCAGGGAGGAATGCTATGCAGCTGTAGAAAAGGAATGTCTCGCCATAGTGTGGGCATTTCAGAAACTTCAGCCTTATCTGTATGGAAGGAAATTCACTGTTATGACAGATCATAACCACCTAAAATGGTTAAACAGAGCCAGCCAGCAAAATGCCAAGTTGCTAAGATGGAGCCTAGGGTTGCAAGCATATGATATGTCAGTGCAGCACCGCAGTGGGAGTAGCAATGCCAATGCATATGGGCTCTCAAGACAGGGAATGGGGTAGGTACACTCAGATAAACCTAACCCTCTCAAGCAGCGTTTCTTAAGGGTCACTTGAAAAACTAGCTCGAGTTCTCCGGGCAGGGGGAGAAATGTGAAGACTGGTAGAGATGGGTGAAGGCTGCCAGCCTAGCTAGATAGAATTGTGCAGATAATTCTATCATTTGTAAATATTGCGAAATGTTGAACTTAAAATAATGTAGCAATGTTGCCCTCTGCTGTAAAGAAAGCTAAGTCAAGCATTTCTTGTTGGTCCTTTGAAATTAAAATTACTTTATGTCTGTTCTTTTGAAGTTAGAATTTGGAGCTGATGAGTCTGGAGTAGGCATCCTGCCTATTGTTTTAACTTAAGGAATAATTACTAGAATTCGCATATGGAATGTTCTTTATTGCTCAAAGAGTAAAAGAATGTAAATGCAGTTTCTGCCAGCCTGGGAACACCAGGGAAGTGTGAAATTATGTAATGTTTTATCAGAACTGCAGTTTCAATTTAAACAGAGAGAACCAGAGATTATTGAGCATTTTTGTCTGAACATCCAACTCAGCACTCTGCCTGTTGTCTTATGTAAGTTATTTTAGAAGTGTGTTTTCTTGCAGATAGCTAGAAGCTAGAAATATTAGACTAAGTGTTTTTCTGTGATGTCAGAACTGTACTTCTGATTTATTTTAAGTATTTATGTGTGATCTCTGAACTCTTGACTAGCACTGTCTGTGTAGTAGAAAGTATTGTCTTGTGATTTTAATTATTTATTATTAAATATTTTAAAACCTTAACTGTGGCTGGTTTGTGTAGAGATAAGTTAAGATCTAGAGTACATTGCATATTTATAGAGTTTACTGTCCAAGTTACTCAAATAAGCTTTGACTGATTAGTCACACTTACCAATTGGATAATAATATTGCACAGTAATAATTGGACACCCTTTTAAGGGCCTTTGAGTAGCTAAGTATTAGTGGGCAGTGGCAGCTGGTACTACCATATAGTCTGGGAGAAAGGGGCACAGCTGGAGAAACTGTACCAGCCTTCCCCAGGAGTGCCTGTGTGGTTGTATAACCTTTTCTCAAAGTGCATGTGTGTGTGTGTGTGTGTGTGTGTGTGTGTGTGTGTGTGTGTGTGTGCGCGCGTGTGTGTGTGTGTGTGTGTGTGTGTGTGTGTGTGTGTGTGTGTGTGTGTGTGTGTGTGTGTGTGTGTCAGCTACTTGGGCAGGGACATGAAGCACTGGTTGGACAGAGAGGGTGCTAGAGGATTTAGCTTGCCCATTAGGCTGAGATTTGGACCCTATAGCTGTGCCAGTGGGGAGTCTTACTGGGGACCTGGAGAGCAGCGGAGCAACCAGCCCTGGACTGACTGTGATCTCTGTGTGCTCTTAAGGGAAATTACACTTTACTGTGTGTATTTGTTATCCTTTCCTCATATATGAGACGCCATCTCTGGTGTTAGTGGTGAGGTTTGAGGCTCCTTGATTGCTGGGCCAGGGCACGGGTGTCACAATAATAATATTATATTTTTTTCTAGGTTAAGGAATGTTTAAGCATAGCTACGCTGGTGTGCACGTTATGGTCCTGCACTTACCATAGCTTAAACATCCCATAAATACAAATATACAGGTGAAATTTCTATGCTGAGATAGTGTAGGGGTTAGAGTCCTGGCTTTACATGCAGTTGTTCACTGTTTGAGTACCAAGACAGGCAACTTATTTTTATATGAGAAAGTAGTGTTAAAATTATTTTTGTAAACTTAAATTATGTAGCAGCTGTTTTTTTGTCAACCAGGGTAGTGTAGCTGGTGTACAATGTAAGCGTGAATGCATATAAGATGTGAAACCACCCATGTACACACAAGTGCTCCATACAGTTTAGTCTCACCCCTTGCCAATGTAAGGAAAGCACATAGAGGGATGTCATGTAAAGTATATCATATACACGTAATAAATGAAATCAGTCCTCTGATATATTTAAAAAATTAAAACTGAGCAATGATTAGCAATGTTCAGCTATGCTTTGCAAGTGCAACCATTGCTAAGACGTGAATGCTAAGCAGCAGGTAGCTCAGCTAAGTAGATTTGTGCACAGTTAAATACTGCTCAACAACTTCCCCTTTAAGCAGTGTTAAAACTGACTTAGCAGATTTGCACACTGCTTAGCAGAGCTTAACCTTTTCAAAATTGTCCAATGACAGCAAAGGGCAGGAATATCACACTATTTAAATGGTACAGGTGGGAATACAGCTATAATCTGTTATAGTCCATCTGTGCAGATACAATGGCTGGCGTAGGGGAGGGAGTGTACTTTCGAGTGCAATGCTGGAGCATTCGGGAGTCCAGGGTCATGGCTGGACTCTTAGTTAAAAAACATGAGGAGAGACTGCTGCAGGGCCAGTACCAGGGCTCCCAATACAAAGCAGAGGCCGGGGACTGTCTCACACATGACCTCACCAGTGCTACTAGCAGATACAACACCACTATGCCGACCTATAGCATAGGAAGAGGGGTGCTCATGGACCAGTGGATCCAAGATGGATGGGCCCAGAATGCTCCAGTAGTGTGTCAGTATCACTATTGAGTAGTTTGTAGCAAATACTAGCCTGAGAATGTGACAAACAGATATGCATAATGAGTGTTTTTCTCCCCTACAGCTGCAGCAGAGAGGGATGTGAACGTGGAAGCCAATGGTGACAGACTGCTGAGGCTGGGCTGACAGGCTGGTGAGTATAACTCCATTTTGCAGTATTTTGTTAAAATAGCTAAGAAGGAGTACATTACTTACTGCTAGTAAATAAAAAAGTATGACTGATGAATATTGAAGTGCAATAAAGACCTTTAAAAAAATGTTGTGTTTATTCTGGTATGTTGTTGTAGACATATATAGAATATATACAGGTTCTTGACAGCAAATATGGCTGTGACAACATACATTAACTGAGGTGCATCTGTGAACAAGCTGTTAGGAGAAACTCAAAATGGTGTAGCTGTAAACCAAGATATAAATGAAATGTGCAAAATATACTGCACTAAGCTCTGAACCCTGAATAGTAATATGTCAAGTATCAATATGTATACCATGCAGCATTGCCTTGTGTTAACCTTTGCTTTCCAAGTTGTAGCAATCCAAACAAGTAATGCACAATACAATAACTATCTGTCATGCATGCATCACAGAATTACAAGTTCAGACTGTCTAACTAAGGGACTATTAGGCAGAAACCACTGAAACAAAAAAGCAGCAGTTCCCCAGTAGCTCAGTGTGATGAGAAATAGCTTAGTTGTTACTTTTACACACCAAGACATGGCTTGAATCCAGGGAGTGGTACTAGGATGTGTGCATATCTACTCACAAGGAATCAGGAATAAATGTAAAAACAGTCGGGTAGTGTTAACAGATATTTTCCCCACAGGTTTTACAGGTAAGTAAATGTTGCCAGTAGCTTTATGAAGGGTATGCTAATAAGCTGTGTACAACTGTTCAATTGTCCCACCACATGCCTGCAAATGACAGCAGGGTAGGTACATACAATATGCACTCTTCCCGAATCATACCTGTCAATTGTACAGCTATTTACTCACTGTCCAGATATCTGTCTCAGATTTGTGGTCTATTTTACATAAAGTAGTGGTGTCATGACAAATCTGTGGCAAGCTATCATATACTGAAGTTAGAAAATAATGAGAGACATACAAGTGTCAGATGTCATATCCATCAGAAAAGCCATGCAAATACAAATCCTGTTATTTTATCAACTTTCTAAGTTTGTACGAGCACCATCTAAAAATGTTCCATATGTATGGGCCTTTGCCCACTCTTGTGTATGACTATGTCCATATGTCATGCTCGAAGAGGTTGAGAGGTATGTTTCCTATACATATCTCTCAAGTGTCACACTGTCATGGCTAGTGGTCACTGCTGAAAATAATCCTGGACACAGATAGAAAACCAGTTGATGTATGCCTGTAGCACACTCACATAACAGCAGGTCAGGGTACCCCTCCTGTGCCAGATATGTAATCCTGACATGTACGAGTCCCCTCTAGTCATGTACCCAGAGTTGTCACAGTTTGCCTCGTATTATTCCAGGATGACAGTTTAATAGGTATGTTTATACTACAGAAGCTATGGCCATAAGTAGATGTAAAGTGAGGGCAGACCCATAGAGTATTAAGCAGTACTGTTGTGGAAAATAGAAGCATAAACAGTTGTTAATGGATTTTCTGTTTCTCTGTCCTTCATCTGCATCAATAATTAATACTCATATACTACAGGTGTGTTGTGCTCCAACCCAATGTTGGGACTTGTGTTATAGTATTGTTAATATGTTTGATAGCTTGCATGTTAACATATCTTGTTCAAATACCATTGTTGGTGGCCTGTGGCCATCAATGCTACTGGCATGCTGTTATGATGCATACTGTTGTTCCATTTATGCATGTGTTCTGTTTGCTATGCAACTGTTTCAAATCTGTTTTATGGGGTTGATTGGAATGCTCATGCATGCTGTTATAACTAATCTTGAAATTTCTTGTTCAAGACTAACCAATATATTTTGTAAAACCTCAACACCATAGCATGGTTGCGAAGGCAGATCCTAGCGGATCCACCTGTCCCACCTCATCTGGCTATGGCACTGGGCCCCAGCATATCTGGGACTCAATCTGGATCTCCCTCATCTGCTGGTCATCACCATCTTCTGGTGGAACCGCAGCAGGGGACAGAGCCCATCCCCCTCAGGAGTGGGCATGGACAGGAGGCCATCACCCACAGTCAGGTCCGGGGTTTGGTGTGCAGCACCCTTTGATCTGAGTTTGGAGACTGGCTGCACCAGACTGAGGGCCACCTGGTTCACCTTGAGGGGCAGGCCACCCCTCCTGTCCAGTCCCCAGCACAGCCACCTTTGGGGCCATGAAGGTGGAGTGATGACTGTCCATGGGTGGGGATCTCAGTCCCACTGTAACCATATGGGAGTCCATGGGTTTCGGATTCCCAACCACCCTCCCTGTCAAATGTGTTTACCCACCTCATGTGTCATATACCACCCCTGTCTGCTGTCTTGTCTGTCTCCCTACCCAACCTACCTCACCAGACGTACCTACAATCCTTCCCCAACATCCCACTCTCACCTTAAAAAAAAGAAAAAGCATCTGTCCCAAAAAAAAATATCGCCCCATACATAGCTGTCCATTTCACACACATGTCCACTGGACATATGTAATCCAGTCCAATTGGCTTGGCAACACATTTCTGTTGTCCTCACCCCTCTCTCTGGGGTTTGAGTGTCCAAAATTACCTCCAAATTCTGTACAAATGCACAGTTGTTGCCGTATAAGAAATGGACAGCTATGGACCTTCCCTTCACCCATCCTGCACATTCCTAGCTATCTTTCATATTGTTATTCTCTCTGCATGCCCCTTTTTTCACCACTGTCCTATCACCCCTTTTTATTTTCTTTTAAATAAATTAGCAGTGTTGTAAGTGTGAGTAAGCGGGAGTAAGCGGGAGTAACCGAGTTTGAGCGATGCTAAGTGAAGCCAACACAGATTAAGCATCTGTACATTTAACCGTGTATTGGCATCATTTAGCATCACGCAAACCTATGCAAACCCACTTACAACTGCTTAAAACTGCTTTAATTACTCTGTTTCCATCAGCCACTGTTCTGCCTAGCAACAAAATAATCAGCACTGCCAAGTACTGAACCCAGGGACCTGAACACCATACTCAGAGCAATATACCACTACACCATTTGAGTTACAAGAATTGCTGATGCTTTTTCAAACATATAATTCTGTACAGTCATTCAACAGTAGGGAACAAATTCTGTAGAATCAGTCAGGTTTTGTATATATACAGATACTCGTGTATATATGCATGGAGATACATATATATGTAAAATACATACATAAAAATAGAGATATACATATAAAAAATACACACACACACACATATATATATATATATATATATATATATATATATATATATATATAAAATCATAACATAGTGGAGTCATACCTCAGAACCATACCTCTCAACCTCTTAGTGCAAGAAATCTGGCCAAAGACTGTCCAAATGGGGGGACAATGGGCCAAAACTAGGGACATATTTTAAATATTGCTCTTATAACTGTAGAATGTTGTCAGAGTGACAGGGTTTGTTTCAGCATACATGTTCTGAATGATGTGAGTTCTGAAACTGAAATGTATGTCATTTACTGACAAAAATCCTCAGATCATCACAGTGATTTACCAGGGAAATAAAAATAATGAATCTGTGGAGCAGATCAGAAATATGAGCAATAAACCTGGACATTCTAAAACAATCCAGCTAGTTGAGAGGAAAGCTCAGAACCTCTTAGTGCAATGAATCTGGACCATGCCTGACAAAGTGGGGGGGAGAAATCCATGAAAATAGGGTCATATATAAAATACTGTAGTAGATAAGCTGACACAGTTGCTGCAGTAACACCCTCCTGTATGTCCTAACACATATTGACTGAAATAGCACAAGTCCAACACTCAATTCTCAGTAGTTAGTGACTTAAATCCTCACATCATCCCACTGATTTGTCAGAAATATTCAACCTTATGGGGGCCAGTCAACAGTACATCCTACAAATATCTGGACACAAAATCACATTAGGGAAACTACAATTACCTGCTAAGCATGTTACCAAGCACCATCCAAACTACTGTCAGACTGACACAACACTAACCCAAATCCACTATGGGGAATTACACATGTGTTTGCAAATATATCAGGCACTACAGGGATGTAACAGCACTGAAAAACAGACACCAGTGTGAAAGTGCATACCCACAACCAATATCACCACAGTCACAGTGACATACCGGTAAGCCAAATGAACAGTACAGTATAAGGACTGTGTGAACAAAAACATCTCAACATGTTTTCCACTCACATACTACCCCTACATATACTGGCCCAATTCACAGTGTAGTATGATGCCTGACCATGGTATGGGACATGTCTCAGTCTGCCCCTACAAACATATACAGCCAATAGACCACCAGAAACTGGAGCAGCATGCATAGGCAGATAGAAGGGGAGCCATAACTCATTCATCTAACCCCCTCTCTACCTAGGCTAAATAACATTGGCACACTACACTGCTACACAACCCTGACAGTCTGTCAACAATCACCAGAAATACACAGACCTCTCAACTGTTCAGAGTCCCACTGAATGTCCAGGCTTTGTCCTCATATATAAGGCCTCTTACACATAACATGTCTGCCATTCTGATACATCACTAGGATGATATCAGAAATGAAGGCACTAACTAATGATATACCCTACCTATCACCCTCTTACTGCATGACATCTGGACAAAGCCTGACATACTTGGGGGACAGCGGTCCAAAAACAGGGGCATATGTGAAACATTGCTGTTATAAACTGAGACAGTTGCTGGTGTAACAGGGTTTGTTGTAACATATCATTTCTGAGGGATATAATCTCAGAAACACAAATGGATGATACCATTTACTGATTGCAATCCCCACAGTATGCTACTGATTTTCCAAAGACAAAAAATGTCTGAGGAACACACCAAACATGAGAGTCGGAAATCTGGCCATTCTGCAGATAGCCCTACAGTTGAGAGTTATGTCAACCACAAAACACTGTCACACTTAAAATCATGCAGAAAAGCCATGTCCACACAAATCCTGTTAAACTAGCATTAATTCAACTGTATAACAGAAATATTTAGATTCTGTCCCTATGTCTGGAACATTCTCCCCCAGTTTGTTGGCTGTCTCCACAGTTTTCATTGTAAGAGGTATTTCCAATGACCCTTTCTGATGCTTTTGTTCACACACCTCCACAAAGTTCTCCTCAGAGGCAAGGAAAAGGGGCAATGCCCACATGAAGTACTCAATTATAGGAGTGTGTTGCCATGCCATTGGCTATAGGAATAACACCACAGCTGTTCTGCATGCAATTAGTAAGGGGGTATACCAATTGATGCACAGACCATCAGCTGCTCATGAGCATTACCTATAAAAGGCAAGTAGCTGCCTATGCAAAACAGATGTATACCCTACATCTGGGAGAGAGAGAGAGAGAGACTGACAGACAGACAGACAGACAAAGAAACCAAACAACACATATTGGAATCAAACCAACTATACGTGGAAAAAAAAGGTATGTCAAACAAGTAAGCATGTAATGGAATGCAGTAGGGGGTAAGTAATAATGGGAAATAGGACGTTCAACAAATATGTCTCAACAAGACTTGCTGTACTGATATATTGCTGATCAGAACCTATGGCCATAGCATCTTGGTCTGTCTGCAGTGACATAGATCACAGCTCAGGCCCTTGAGTCACCCAAGGAAAGGATGTCTCACATATGACTACTACTGGAGTGTGTATTGAACAATACTGACTGTAACACTGCTAGGCCAGCTACTAGGATGTTGTAGATATCCATATATTAATTGTGAATACAATTATGATATACATGTTTGTCTCAGAAATGTGAGAGACCTATACAAGGTATTTGCATAGTGAAATACTGTTGCAGACGTGTGTGTTGAATTGCATGTGATATACTGAGCTCATACCATTCAACTGCCCGGTGTTATGCACACTTTCCATATGTGTGCCTCATATTTGTAGTCATTTTCTCATTGAGCTGTGTTATGTCTGGCAAATCATTGGCAACCTGTGAAGAATGACATTACAACATCTACTTCTCTTTCTTTTCGCTGTTCCAGTTAGGGGTCACCACAGTGAATCATCTGTCTCCATTTCGTCCTGTTCTCTGCATATTGCTCTGTCACACCAACCATCTACATGTCTTCTATCACCAGATCCATACACTTTATCTTAGGCCTTCCTCTTTTCCTCTTACCTGGCAGCTGCATCCTTACCATCCTTTTCCCAATATACTCAGAATCCCTCCTCAGCACATGTCCAAACCAACATAATCCTGCTACTCTCTGGCTTTGTCTCCAAACCGTCAAACCTGGGCTGACTCTCTAACATACATATTCCTAATCATGTCCATCCTCATCACACCCAGTGCAAATCTTAACATCTTTAACTTTGCTTACTCCAGCTCTGACTCCTGTTTGTTTTGTCAATGTCACTGTCTCCAACCCATATAATATAGCTGATCTCACTACCATCTTGTAGACCTTCCCTCTCACTCTTAATAGTACTTGTCTGTCATAAATCACTCCTGACACTCTTCTCCACCCTCCCCATCCTGCCTGTACTCTATTCTTCACCTCTCTCTCACACTCGTCATTACTCTGAACTGTTGATCCCAAGTATTTAAACTGATCCACCTTTGCAAACTCTACTCCCTGCATCTTCACCATTCCTCTATCCTCCCTCCCATTCACACACATATATTCTGTCTTAGTCCTGCTGACCATCATTCCTCCCTTCTCTAGAGCATATTTCCACCTATCCAGGGTCTCCTCAACCTGTTCCCTACTCTCACTACAGATCACAATGTCATCTGCAAACATCAGAGTCAATGGGGACTCCTGGCTGATCTTGTCTGTCAACCTATCCATCACCAGTGCAAATAAGAAAGGGCTCAGAGCTGATCCCTGATGTAATCCCACCTCCATCTTAAATGAACCTGTCACTCTCACCACAGAACTCACTGCTGTCACACTACCCATGTACATATCCTGTAGCACTCTTACAGATTCCTCTTCCACTCCTGACTTCCTCATACAATATCACAACTCCTCTCCATGGACCCTGTCATATGCTTTCTCTAAGTCCACAAAGACACAACACAACTCCTTCTGACCTTCTCCGTACTTCTCCATCAACACTCTCAGAGAAAACATCACATCTTTACTGGTCTTTCCTAGCATGAAACCATACTGCTGATCACTAATCCTCACCTCACTTCTTACCTAGCTTCCACGATTCTTTCTCATAACTTCATGCTGTGACCGATCAGTTTTATCCCTCTCTAGTTACTACAGCTCTGCACATCACCCTTATTCGTATAATTGGTACGCAAACACTTTTTCTCCCCTCCTCACACGTCTTCTCACTTTCCAAGATTACATTAAACAATCTGGTTAAAAAAAACACTGCCATTTCTCCTAAACACCTCCATGCTTCCACAGGTATGTCATCTGGACAAACAGCCTTTCCTTTCTTCATCCTCTTCATAGCTATCCTTACTTCCTCCTTGCTAATCCGTTGCACTTCCTGATTCACCATACCTACATCATACAACCTTCTCTCTTGCTCATTCTCTTCGTTCAACAGCCCCTCAAAGTACTCTTTCCATCTGCTCAACACACTCTCCTCGCTTGTGAGTACGTTCCCTCATTATCCTTTATCACCCTTACCTGCTGCACATCTTTACTAGCTCGGTCCCTCTGTCTTGCCAATTGGTACAGGTCCTATTCTCCATCCTTAATGTCCAACCTTTCATACAACCCTTCATACACCTCATCCTTAGCTTTTGCCACCTCTCTCTTTGCCATGCACCTCATCTCCTTATACTCCTGTCTACTTTCTTCATCTCTCTGACAATCTCACATCTTCTTCACCAACCTCTTTCTCTGTATACTCCCCTGTACTTCCTCATTCCACCACCAGGTCTCCTTGTCCTCCTTCCTCTGTCCAGATGCCACACCAAGTACCTTTCTAGTTGTCTTCCTTACTAGATTTGCTGTAGTTACCCAGATATTTGGTAACTCTTCACTGCCACCCACTGCCTGTCTTAACTCTTCCCTGAACTCAACCTCACAATCACCCTTTTTCAGTTTCCACCATTTGATCCTGGGTGCTACCCTCACACTCCTCCTCTTCTTCTTGATCACCAACGTCATCCCACAGATCAACATTCCATGCTGCCTAACTACACTTTCTCCTGTCACCACTTTACAATCTCCAATCTCCTTCAAACAGGCCCTCCTGCATAGGAGATAATCCACCTGTGTGCATCTTCCTCCACTCTTGTATGTCACCCTATGCTCCTCTGTCTTGTTAAAACATGTATTCACCACAGCCATGTCCATCCTTCTTGCAAACTCCACCACCATCTCACCTTCTGCATTCCTTTGCTTAACACTATACCTAATCATCACTTCCACATCACCTCTGTTCCCTTCACCAACATGCCCATTAAAATCTGCTTCAATCACCACTCTCTCACCCTTGGGTACAGTCAGCACCACTTCATCCAACTCACTCCAAAAATTTTCTGTCTCATCCATCACACACGCAACTAGTGGAGCATATGCATTAACAACAGTTATTATTACACCATTTTCCAGCTTCATAAACATCACTCTATCCGACATTCTTTTCACCTCCAAAAACACTCTTGCCATACTGTTCCTTCAGGATAACCCATACACCATTTCTCCTCCCATCCACACCATGATAGAACTATTTGGACCTAACCCCGATACACCTAGCTTTACCCACCCCTTCCATCTGGTCTCTTGCACACACAATATATCAACCTTCCTTCCATCTATCATATCAGCTAGCTCTGTCCCCATACCAGTCATACTGCCAACATTAAAAGTTCCTACCCTCACTACCACACTCCTAGCCTTTCTCCTCCCTTCCTGCAATATGAACATTAGACATCCTCCAGGGTATGTCTGTGAATGCAAAGGCTATTGTGCTATGAAATAACTTAAATGTGTTACAGCAATATTAAGAAATTGTCACTAATTTTGGCTCATCACCCCCTCCATATATGTGTGGCACCCTCCAGATGTCCTGCTCTAACCGGTTGACAGGAATGACTGAACAGCAAGAGTGTAAATACAGTGTGTCATACTGACATAGCAAAGAAATGTATATCAGATATTACCTGTGCACATGTATGTATGAGTAGGTGTACCTGGCAGCCTCATAACAACAGATATTGGATGCAAAATGGCAGGTAAATAAGCTGTACTTGTTGTACATGTGTGTAATCTCAGTTTCTGTGCATCCAACAGTTAGAATTCTACAGCTACTGGCTGTTGCATTGCCCAGACACACACATGGTACTAGAATAAGCATGATTATCAGGTTGAAATTGGAGAGGTGTCCAACTGTGTTATGACCTTGTGTCCATGCATACTACAAACAGCTATATGACCACTGACATAGCTTTATGGACTCAGCAATACCTTACCTGTAAAACCTGTCTCCACCAAAGTAGAGTAATCCCCTTTTCTGGACAGCAGCAATACGCAAACCACATAATTGGTTGCTATATTGGCTGTACAGGGCAAAGTAGGAGCAGGCACCAACTTGGCAGCAAGTCAACCTTTGTCTGAATGAGCATATAAGGTCACAGGTGGATTACTGTATGGCTAACTATGAGTACAAATTGGACAGATCCACCAAGGGCAATCACAAGGCCATCTTCACATATGTCTGCATTATCAGAGGCAACAACTCAACCCACCCTGTAATGGTGGTCAATCACACCACATAAACACACACCATAGCTATAGCCAACCTGTTGCAGACAGGTTTAGGGCAAACATCACCCCCTGGCTCACCATCAGTATAGGTGGATATGCACAGCACCTGCATCCCTCCCCTCATCATCAGGGAGCAGGTTCATACTAGCTAATCAAAGTCAACAAAAGCAAGTCTCCGTAGGACCCGATAACATTCCTTTCTGCATCCTACATGAACTCAGGCATATGCTTCCAGCTCCATTACACACTGTATGCAAGCAAAACCTGAGCACCATTGCCATCCCATCTGCAAGAAGATGGCCACTGTCATCCCTCTACACAAACATGAATGATGAATGGTGGTTTATGCAATGCACTGGCCCTTATTGGGAGGAACATGACACATCAGGACCAGGAGTGCAATGCAGGTTTATACTGTGCTGATAGATGACAGGGGTATGATGTGATTGTTAGTGGTGGCTAATGATAGGCAATATTGATGTGCTGGCTCTGTAAATAACTGTGGGCAATGTCTGAGGTCTTGTGATGTGTTTCCCTGTTTATGTCTTCCAGGTAGCATGCAGCGTCAGCCAGCATATACTGCAGAGGAGAATGCAGCTATCAATGATGCAATAATACAGCACCATGCGGTGCTGTTCGGCTGGAGCCGACAAAATCCGCAGGAGCGGACTGCCCTGTGGGATGATCTTGTCCACAGAGTGAACACCTTGGGCCACCATGGCCGCACATATGATCAGGTCAGGCATCAGGTAACTGACTTGATACGTCATGCCCAGCAAAGGGCTGCTGCCATGGCTAGGGACTGTACTGCTACAGGTGGGGGTCCAGCCACACAGACTCCACTTTCAGCAACAGAGGAACTCCTTGCCAACCTTGAGGCAGCCCCACACAACAACCAACACATGAAACACCAGTCGTGGAGGTGGGTGGTACCCAGGTAACAGGAGAGGACCGTCTAGGTAAGGCCACAGTGCACATCAATTTAATCATGTAGCAGTCATACTGTCTTCTATGGAGTATCTAAATGCATATGTCAGTTCAAACTGCATTTGTTGGTGGAATTTAGTAATGCACAGAAGTGCACATCTATGGTGAGGGACAGCAAATTGTGTACTATCATAGCTTGTACTGTACCTGTGCAGAAATGTAGCATTCATCTTGTACCAATGCCAAATGTGAGTCTGCTGACAATACCTCTCCCCCACAACTACATAGGTCCCTCTGGTCTGCATGTGAGACAGCAGCCTGAAACTGGTGAGTAATGGATATTCCTGTTGTGGCTCACCAGTACCCCAGGCATGTTAAGGTCATGCATGTGATCATGCACACAACTGGTACTCTCAGCCATTTTGCAATATCTGCATGTTCACTTGTGGTGAGGTTAACTGCACTGTATCACAGTGGTCATCACAGTGGCCTGTTTGCAGGAGATTTCACATATCTGTAGCATACCTCACAACCTGTCATTGCAAGAAATCTGGACAAAGACTGACAAAATGGGGGGACAAAGGCCCAAAACTAGGGACATATTTTATAAATTAGTGTTATACAGTGCATATAAATGGTGTACACTCACCTGTTAGAATGCCATATATCTGTGATAAACAAAAATGAGAGCACAATAAAATATTTCTGAAATGTTCCAACCTTTCATGTGACCTATAACCTGTACAATTCAGTTATAAAACAAACAAATCTGTTAGGGGAACAATCATGACACATAAAAAACTTACAAGAAGCTAGATGCATACGTGTGTACAGGCTGAAGCTAATACTGTGTTGAAGCAGCTTTTGATATTATTACAGCATTACGTCTTCTTCTGTACACACCTGCCATCAATTACAGAGACTCTTTGATTAACATCAAATAACTGTCAGCTGTCCTACCAGGATTATCCTAAATTTACTCAGTTGCCTGCTACAGCAACAGCCATAGTTTGCATACAGCTTATGAAGCAGCAAAGGGATCTTATTTCTGAAAGGTATCAGCCCAGAGGCGGATACATACACATTTCCACAGCATTGCATATACCATGGAACACAGTGAAGACAGTCATCAAATGGTGGTGGAAATATGGGGCAACAGTGATATTGTAAAGAACTGGACATCCCTCCAAATGTGCAGAAAAGACAAGACTCAAACTGGTCAAAGAGACCACCAGGAGACCTAAAGCAACACTACAGGAGTTGCAGGAATCAGTGGCAAGTACCAGTTTTGTACTAAATGTATCTACAATCTCCCGTATTCTCCATATGTCTGGCCTATGAGGTAGGTTTGGAAGATTGAAGCCTTCTCTCATACAGAACAACATTCAGGCCTGGTGAATTTTTCAAGAAAAATTCATCAGTTCCCCCAACAGCATGTGGGTAATGAGACCAAGGTTGCACTTTTTGGCCACAATAGCAAAAGGTTTGGTTGGCAGAAGAACAACACTGGGCATCACCAAAAGAACACCATCCCCAGGGTGAAGCATGATAATGGCCGTGTCCCACTTTGGGGTTGCCGTTCATAAGCTGGAAATGGGCCTTTAGCCAAGGTGGTGGGGATTAGAAACAGTTCAAAATACCAGTCCCTTTTGAAACAAAATCTTCATGTGTCTACTAGAAAGCTGTTGATGGAAAGGACTTACACCTTTCCACACAACTATGACCAATACCATACATCAAAATCCATAAAATAATGTCTTCACTAGAAGATAATCAACATTTTGGAATGGCCCAGCCACAGTCCACACATACATCCACTAGATAATCTGTGGGGTGCCCTAAAGAGGCCTGTGCAGAAGTGATGCCCTCACAATCTGACAGAGTTGGAGGGCTTCTGCAAGGAAGAGTGTACAAATATTGCTAAGTCGAGGTGTGCCATGCTGATACACACCTTCCCAAAAGGACTGACTGCTGTTATGAAATCAAAAGGTGCTTTAACAAAGTATTAGTTTAAGGGTGTGCACAGTCAAGCAACCAGCCTATTGTACGTATTTCAACTTCTGCATGTTACCTCTAACTGATGTGTTTGTTCTTCAATTGGATTGAACAGGTTATAGGTCACATTAAAGGTGGGAAATGTTATCATATGACTTCTGTGGTCTCATGTTATATATCAGACAAATCTGGCATGTTAACAGAGGTGTCTACACTTATAATATCCACTGTAAGCTTAGAAGGTTGTTAGTGTAACCGGTTCTGTTGTAACATACGTGTACTGCAAGTTTTGAAATGTGAGACTCAAAATATGTCATTAAATAGTGACACAAGTCTTCATATCATCCCAGTAATATGTCAGACAAACACAGGATTTATGATGAGCAGACCAGAAATATGAGCCACACATACAGACATTCAGCAACACACTGCACAGTTGAGAGGAATGTTCTGTAGGAGTTGCCACTGTGCTATACAGGTGAACAGCAATTATGTGTATATGGGTGCAGTGTGTGCTACTTGAAGGCCCATCACCTACTAACACTACTCACATATCACAGAGGTGTATATAAATAGTAACATGAAGTGTAAAGTGCTGCTCTGCATGATGTTGAGGGCCTGTCCAGGGTGTGTATATAGTGTTCTGACTGTGTTGTGAATGTCACCTGTTGGCTATTTTGAGGTCTGTGTAATGCCTGTCTGCCACCTCACCTGTATGTGTGTGCATGTGTGTGTATGTGTAGCAGCAAACGGTATAGTACAGATATTAATTTACATATGTTGTCTTTCCCCAGCAGGTGGTCATGGTGGTCGTAGTCCCTCCCACTCAGTATCTGATGTCAGTGTCTCTGCAGACTCTGGCAATTATGATGGTCATATTCAGGCACAGGTGGTGTTGTCAGGGGCTGAATCTGTGCCATCAGTTGGTATCCCACAGTCATCCACAATGTCCCCGCACACAGTCACAATGCCCACACATACCCCATCCCCAGCAGCCACAAATGATTGACAGTTGGCAGGGGGTGGCATGGAACAGGCTAGTGTGGTGACTATGGCAGATGTGAATGTAGACACTGGCCATAGTCAGAGTGCAGGTGAGGTCCCACAAAGGCGGATAGACAGGGGTGCTCGCAGGAGGACTGCTGCTCATCAAGCCGCTGTTGCAAGTGCCACAGCAGGTCTCACCAGACACATGTTTCAGGCTGTCATGGATGCACAAGCACGTAGTGAATGCAACACTAAACAAATACTCAGGGTGGTGGATGCAACTCTTCCTGATTTATGTGGCGACATATGTGATCTTGTTGAGGCCACACGCAAAAATACTGAGGTCATGAATAGACAGTAGGGTGAGATCTTGACAATCCTTGACTGTATCCTGTCTGTGCTAGAGCATGTGGTGGGAGACAGGCATTGGCCACATAGATGTAGGTCAGCACCAACATCAGCTGAGAGTCTACGGGGCCATGTACCTTCACACTCCGGTAGTGTCAGTGACACCAGCACTACCAAAGGCAGGTTGCTATCCACATCATAAGGGAGCAGGCCATGGGCACATTGTTCTGGCCAGTCCCATCAGGTACATGAATCCAGCAGACAGCAGTCACCATCAGGAGGCAGTACTGCATCTGGCCTTGGGCCTGGTGGTGTCAGTGAGACCCCTGGCAGGACCAGTTCCCATGTCCATGGTTGAAGATGGTGAACTAGACACCCTGCCATGTATGGTCCACAGCTGTCCAACATACCCCTGTGTAGGGCAGCCACATGGTGTGACTGTGTACATACATGCACACACACATCTGTATCACAGGCAGGTCACCTCCAGACACACACAGCACCTCTGTACAGCCCATCTATAGGATACCCCTCCAAACACACACACATAGATGTCAACCCTATGGCCCAGCCTAGGCCTCTGGCAAACTCACACTACACCCTGTGCATATGATGATACCTATGCCACATCCCTGTCATCCATACCATCAATGCAGAGACAGGCTAATATGGGTCTGATGCACAGGGTGAATATACTACAGTGTAGATATGTAATACTGTGTAAGGTGCTGTCTTCTTGCATTTATGGGTACACATAAAGGTATATGCACCTTATTAGACATGATGCATTATTGCTGTTAGTACCACTGACTGAATGTAGTCTAACATGCTGTATTCTGTTTGTGTCCCAGGTGTCTGTGTGTCTGCAAGCTGTGGCCCTGCAGACATTACCAACATAGAGTATGGCAGAGTGGAAATACACCAACCATTTCATAGCCACGGTACAGCTTTATATGTATGTTTACCAGGTGTGTATGCATGCAACAGTGTGTGAAGGACACTCTTTTCAGACAGTGTGACCTGGCGTACATACCCTTTGTCACAGACAGGTAGCCTTCAGACATGTCACCTCAGTGTTGTGTAGTACCATAGGCTCATACATATGGAACAGGTTACTGGAGTACGGTCAGTAGATCCCTCACAAGCTTAGCCATTAGATTGACTGCAACAGATTTACATGTCAGCACCTGTTGCCCCTGTCATTTTTTTCCCATACACTCAACCCTGATCAGTTGGTGAGGGCATGCATGGTACTGTGTATGACAGGTTTGTGGTATGTATTCCTGAGTTCACAGGGTGGAACAGGAAGATAAAATGGTATATTCTTTTGCATACACACAGTAAAGACTGACACAGGGGATGTGCATACAGTAACACAAACACAGTTGGCAATGGACAGATTTATAAACCTACATATCCACTTTAATGTACTATAGTGCTACATACACATGACATACCCCACATAGATTATATGCATGGGACATAACCCACTACCTCTTACAACACGTAATGTTGTAAATGCCTTCATGGATGGTCAGATAACCCACCAGAAATAGCAACTGGAGTCATCTATTGCTCCTACAAGTCTGGACAAGTGATAGGGTAACAGACATTGTATCAGCATGATGTTTCAGTCAGGTATGATATCTGATACTGGCATGTGTGTCAGTACGCTAGCTGTGACCTATTTGGCAACAATATCACATATATGGCCATTGTTTAGGGACACAGACCACATATGGGTTGCAAACTTCCAGATATTCCTTAGACATCTGTACAGATGACTGGAATGACCTGTATAATGGTTTAACATGCTGCATGTGAGGCAGATGCCATTAACATGCTATATAAAGTAATGCCATCAGGAGGTGGTAAACAGGAGTGGATGGTACACACATCAAAATTGTACAACCCACACAGGATATGAGTTCACCCAAACACACACACACACACACACACACACACACACACACACACACACACACACACACACACACAGTTGTCAGTATTGAGATTAGAACCCCTACCTTTCTAGTTATTTCTACACAGTTATCAGATGTGCCACGGAGCTTATATGAATTCACCATATGCCAAAATACTTCTAAGGTGAATGGCATCAGCAGACCTTGTAAAGTAGGGTGATGGGAAGTGTACAAGGTAAACTGTTGAAACAAAAAACACCGTAGCAGGCTCCAAACCTTTTGTACAGTCCAGGATATATGAAATAACTGTTGAAATATCACAGCACAAACAATTCCACAAGAAGTTTAGGCTCCAAACATTTTTTAATAGTCCAGGATATATGAAAAAACTATTAAAATGCCACAGTACAGACAATTTCACAAGAAGTTAAGCACTTTCACTTAGGTCTATCCAAGGCTTCATTAGAACATGAAATAAAATCAATCAGCCACTTTTAAACAAATTCAAAAATTGTCAGCCAATAGTAACATTTCATGCATACTTAATTAAATAAATTCATTCTCCTGCATTATTTAAAGCCATAGTAAAATATATGCTGTAGTAAACCCTTGTGTTAAAACAGTAGCAACCAAAATTAATGCACATATTCTAGCTGCCATAATAAAATACATGCTGTCATGAATCCTTGTTTTAAAACAATAAACAAAATTAATGCATATACTCTTTCCTTTTCTAAAGTTTAGCTGCCCTTAATTTAAGGACACTGTTAATACTAACATGATCATTCAGTCCCAGTTTTTTAGTTGAATCCAGCCTAAGCTGCCAGCATAGTTCTTTGTATTCTAAAAGGGCTTCCCACAGTCCACCCCTTATATCTTGTTTCACTTGTTCAAGTACAGAGAACTTGAAAATACAATTCTTACAGTCTTTCTTGTGTCTAAATAAGGCATTTGTATCTTTTTTTCTGGGAGATCTCATGCAAGTGTTCATATATTCTTCTTTTCAATGGTCTCTCTGTCTTGCCTATATAAAAGCTAAAGCATGTCTGACAGATGCTGATGTACACAACCCCTTTGCTGTTGCAATTAAAATACTCCTTAAATTTCATTTTAAAATTTCTGGATGGGATACTAATACTTTCCTGCTCTAGAATGTTACTACATTGTTGACAAAAACACACTTGTATGTTCCCCCTTTCTTGTGGGGGTCTAACTGTACTTTCATCACTACCATGCGTTTCCAGCATTTCCTTTAAATTCATATCTCTCTTTTTAACTAATGTCGGTACTGATGGAATAATTTTGCTGGTTTTGCTATTTATAACCAAAAGTTTCCAGTACTTCCTAATGATGTTCTCAATTTCATTGGAATAAAATGTGTGTGTGTATAAATGCCATTTCATAATTCACCCCTTTATTTTCCATATTATGATTACTTTGTGGAAGTGTGTGTGTGTGTGTGTGTGTGTGTGTGTGTGTGTGTGTGTGTGTGTGTGTGTGTGTGTGTGTGTATAAATGCATTTCATAATCCCCCCCTTTATTTTCCATATTATGATTACTTTGTGGAAATGTGTGTGTGTATAAATGCATTACATAATTCCCCCTTTTATTTTCCATATTATGATTACTTTGTGGTAAAGTTTTCCCCAAAATTGGGTCATATTTTCCTTTCCTTCCTTGGTTCACTTCTTTCATCAATTGATTAATCAAATTCTCGGGGTACCATCTCTCTGAGAAGAACCCCTTCATTACCTTCATTTCCTCTAAGAAAACCCTATTCTCACTGCACATCATTGATGCCCTAATTAATTGCCCCTTAATAATACCCTTCCTTTGATTATAGGGATGCTCACTCTCCAAATGTAAATAGTAGTTCAAGTGTGTGGGTTTTCAGAAAATCTTGGAATGGGATTTCTTCTCTTCCCTAACCTTATATATGGTCATATTTAAATAATTAATGAATTATTGTGAAGTGTGCCAAGTAAATTTCAAAAAGGAAGTTGTAGTCCCAATGTATTCCAAAAATTGATTTAACTGGGTTTCCGTCCCCTTCCAGAAAAGACAAATATTTTCTAAAAATCTGGTGTATAAGGAAATATAATTATTCCAAGGGGTTTCAAAAATGTACTTCCTCTCCCAATAATATAAAACCAGGTTTGCATACAGGGGGACACATGGGGCCCCCATAGCAACACCTTTCTCTTGTTTATAATATTCCCCTGCAAAACACATGCAATTATTTTTCAATATTAATTCCATAAATTCACTTAACAAGTTCCTATGTTTATTAGTCAAATAACTTATTTTAATCAAAAGGTCCTGAAACAATTCCATCCCCTCAAAATAAGAGATGCTGGGGAATAGTTCTGTCACATCAATAGTCACCATACATACTTCATCTTCATATTTATCATAGGTGACTTTACTTAAAAAAATTCCAGGAGTCCTTTGAAATATGTTTTAAAGATGTTATATAACTTTTCAACATTGCATCTACATATTTAGCCAAGGGTTCAAGTTTGGAGCCCACTCCTGCCACTATTGGTCTAAAAGGTGGCTTCTCCACATTTGTGTGTGTCTTTGGGATTTCAAACACTACTGGGATCTTCGGACTAGTTACTGTTAAATAGTCTAATAAGTTTTTATCTATAGTACCCTGAAAAAAATGATCATCAATAAAGTAGTCCACCTTAGAATAGGCTATAAAGTCTTCATTTCCAGAAACAATATTGTGTTTGCATTCATCATTTAAAATGTCAAACATCCTAGTCTCATAATCAATGGCATCCATTAGTACCACCCCACCCCCTTTGTCAGGTTTCATTACTTTGCAACCTCTATTTTTCAGTATTTCAACCACTTTTTTGTCACTTACCAAAAAAAATAGTCACAGCTGTTGCTCTATTGTTCAGCTTCTTATCTCATTTTCTACCAGCTCTTCAAAAACTTTTAAAGTGGGATTTAAAGGGGGGGGGGGTTGTAGGTACTTTTCCTAGCCAAATTATTAGTGTGTCCTGTTGTGTTTTTTAAATAAACATATTAAATTTAACTTTCTCACGAATAATTTCGATTCAGTGAGAGAATTTACTGTGCTCAAGGGTCTGGTGGGGACATATTGTAACCCCTTAGTGAATAGCTGAAAAAAAGTTTCATCTACAGTTAAAGCTGTATAATTAAATATAAGAAAATTATCTTTAATATTCACCACTTTATTGTATGTCCCCAGTACAATCTCATTGTTTTCTATCTGTCCTCTCACTAATTCCATTAATTGTTCTTGTAGAAGGGTTTCTGAAAGTTTCCCCTTCTCAAATTCACCCCTCCCCTCCCCCTGTTGTATGTATTCCTGCACTGCCAATGGTTGTTGGTTTTCTGTTTCTCTGCTATTCTTTTGCTTCTACTGGGGTCCAGGGGTGTATTGTCTAAAGGGCCTCCACCAAAAGGGGTAGATGTGTGTTCATCAATGACTTCAAACACTTCATTGTTGTCACAGCGCTCATCATGATTTAAAGTTGCCTTGCTACTAGGTGGTGGGGGAAATGCCCCCTTCCTTGTCCTCAATTAAGCCCCTCTTCATTTTCTTTATTTTCCTTTCCAACACCCTGTTACAGTCTATATCAACTTCACAAAAAGTATTAGTATATTTTGTTTTTTTAACATCAAACATTAAGTCAGAAGTCACTTTCACACACAAGTTCTTGACTTCTGTCAACAATTTGTCCCTCTGTTCACAGTAATTTCTTACCATGAGCTTTAAAAGTTCTATACCAAAGTTGTTAAATAACTCTGTCAGTGTTATGTGATAAATACTATTAACATCAACATTGTTCAGATATTTTACAATTCTCAGCCCTTTAGGCACCCTTCGTACATTTATACACTCATTTAAATAAGCTATCGCCATTTGCAACCCCTTAAGTTGCATTAATTTGTTTTTAAATGTCAATAATGTGTCGTATATGTTTCGGCACTGGGTTGCTGAGTTTCAAAAAAATTAAAACGCTTACCAGCCCACGCCGAGAAATCAAAATCACTGTTATTGTTGTTTAAATAATTAAATCCATCAGTACAACACTCCCTTTGAGTATTAAAGGTAAAAGAAGTTGCTGTCCCTCTATGTTCTTGGCTGTTAAGCCCAGGTCCGCCATTGCTCATGCTCGCGGACGTTGCATTCATGCCTTGTAGTTGTTGGTTGTTCTCTGCCTGAAACTGCTGTTGGTTCCCTGGCAGGCTGCTGTTAACAAAGTTGTTCTGGATCAGCTGGTTCCCCGCAATCCGTTCCACCAGGTCCAGCAGCCTCTGAAACTCAGTCCAAGTGACCAGTTTGTCCAAATTCACTAAAGAATTGCAAATAATTCCCCAGGATAATAAAACAGGTTCCGGAGACTCCTCCATGATGTAAAACAACCAAGAAGCAGAAAAAAGCAGAAAAAAAGTGCACAGGGTATAACACAACTCAAAATGCTATAACCCACACACGATATGATGCTCAACCCAAACACACACAAACACACAGTCACCAGTATTGAGATTAGAACCCCTACCTATCTAGTTATTTCGACTTAGGGTTATGCAGTTATCAGACATGCCATGGAGGTTATATGAATTCACTTTATCCCAAGGTACTTCTAAGGTGAATGACATTAGCAGGCCTTGTAAAGTAGGGTGATGGGAAGTGTACAGGATGGTACACAACACAAAATGGTATAACCCACACACAGTATGATTCTCACACACACACACACACACACACACACACACACACACACACACACACACACACACACACTTACTTGTCAGTATTGAGATTAGATCCCCTGCCTATCTAGTGATTTGTACTATAGTGTTGCACAGTTATCACATGCACTACAGAGCTTACTGGGCTGACAACTAGCCAAAGGTACTGATAAGGGGAAAGGCATCAGCAATACTGATAAAGTGGGGCACTCGGTTGGAAACTTATCAAAATACTTCCTCTTACAAACATGTACACTTGTGCACACATTTGCCGGATCTAAGAGTAGAACCCCTGCCTATCTAGTGATTTGTCCTATAGTGTTACACAGTTATTGCACGTGCTACAGAGCTTACTGGGCTGACAACTGGCCAAAGGTGCTGATAAGAGGAATGACATCAGCAGGACTGATAAAGTGGGGCAGTGGGAAGTGTTGTGGGTAGGAATGGCCTAAAACTGTTTCATCTACAAACACACACACTCCCTCACTCTTGCATACACAACTGTCTCTCTCTCTCTCACACACACACACACACACACACACACACACACACACACACACACACACACACACACACACACAGTTGACAGTATTGAGATTACAACCCCTACTTATCTAGTTATTTGTACTATAGTGTTAGGCAGTTATCACACATGCTACATAGCTTATAGGAGTGATAGGTGTCCAATGGTACTTCTCAGGTGAATGACAGCAGCAGATCTTGTGAAGTAGGGAAATGTGAAGTGTACTAAGTGTGAACAGTTTCCTAATACTTACGCCTACAGACATGGACACACACACACACACACACACACACACACACACACACACACACACACACACACACACACACACACACAGAGGCAGGTGATGTGATGTTATAAACCCAACCTCAGTACTATTACACAATGGAACTCACCTTTTATGCTGGCATGTGCAACTGGGTACAACCAGTATGCCACTCTCAACAGCAGGACATCATTGTATGCCATTCAGGGTATCCATGTGTGTGACTCGCCTGTCTGTGTCCCCCTGTCTCTCTCTCTCTCTCTCTCTCTCTCTCTATCTCTAACACTGTCTGTCTCTCACTTCGCCACATCTATGTGTGTGCATGCTTGACATGTTATCTGTTGCCCATATATATGCTTGTGTATCTCATGCAACAGATGCAGATATATCACATATGGGACACCTACAGCTATCTGAGGGTAATCCTGTCTGATGTGTGTGTGTGTGTGTGTGTGTGTGTGTGTGTGTGTGTGTGTGTGTGTGTGTGTGTGGGTGGGGGGACAGTTAAGGTGTACATAGCTGTCTGTATGCACAGACATATATGCATAATACAGTCATATAGTCTGATGTGGGTTCCAACATGTCCTCTGACTCTGTTAGTGTAGGACCATGCCCAGTTTGACCTTCTTTAGTTAGAGTGGCACTCCATTCCAGAGATAGGTGTACTCCAGTCCAGGTTTTTGTGTGCTACAGCCATACCTGTCAGGAGTACATAGGGCTTTTCTCAGGGTACTGGGTTTGTTTAGCAGACATTTTCTGACATATCTGTAGTCTGACACTGCAATGTATTGTGTCATTACCTAGTGCCAGACATCCTCAGATCATCACAGTACTTTACCTGAGGAATACTAGTTGCATGATGCGTACACCAATATTATGAGGCCAGCTATGTACATTCTTGCCCAACAAGGCCATTTGTGAGGTGTGGCTACAGCCAGTTGAGTGATCACATGCTGTGTAAACAGTCCAGCAACTTGGTGATATACTGGCTGGGGATCTCCTGCTTATGTGGTATCTTTCTAACCTGAGATGTCATATCCTTGCGTACATTTTTTGGCAGGTTGTCGAGATGTTTGGCTAGAGGTTTCATCCTATCTATGTAAACTTGTGTTTTTATGGCAAGTTAGTTACATATAATTGAAGAGTGATGTTACAAAATAATGACAGACATTACTGTTTCAGACTACACAACCTTCAGACAATTCCTGCTACTGCAAACCCCTCAACCTACCAACTTTCTCAGTATGCAAGGGCGATATTTACAACACATGCCTATCATTGTGACATTGTTCCACTTTTATTTCTGGCCTTGTCCAGATGTCTTGCTGTCAGAGGTTGGGAGTTAAGGGTGTGGGTACAGAGTGCATTCTACTGTGCAGGCATGTCCATTATATGTAAAAGCAAACATAAGAAAAAAAGATTATTAAAAATAACCACTGGCAATAGTACCAAAAAGCACTTATATTCACAAAAGCCTTAGCACCTTGGCTACACATTCTTCAAGATGTCCATTATATGTGTAGTATATTCCACATAGTACTGTGACTTCCAGGTATGTCAGTGGCAGAACAGTGGGTATCACTGACATGCATAACAGTTGGCACTGCAGTTATCCACACATGGCCATATCAAAGACGGCACTGTACCTTGGGCACTACAAGATGACTGCCAAGAGAATCTGCTTACCAGATCCTGACAGTATTAACCACACATACACATAGCTCATTGACCTCTGCATATTGTGGACAGGCAACATGTTTTCATGTGTATTGTTACAGCCCTGCCAATGTGTGTTATGCTGCTATTTCCCTGCAAACATACATGTTACTGGATTTCTGTGGGTATATGGGAGGGGGAGCACACCTGTCAGCAGTACACATTTGCACAGACTGTGCTGATATTTGCTTTACATTTTGGTTCCATTTACCATACTAGTGTGCCCTGTCTTGGGGACTAGAGGCATAACACTAAAGACCACAGTTCAGATTGTAATGACATACATTTAAGTTTCACACTTCTTACCCTTCATAGCCTTACTGCAGCTGTGAGT
Organism: Protopterus annectens; assembly: GCF_019279795.1. Classification (NCBI taxonomy): domain Eukaryota; kingdom Metazoa; phylum Chordata; order Ceratodontiformes; family Protopteridae; genus Protopterus; species Protopterus annectens. The sequence goes on from NC_056733.1 coordinate 1,043,096,465, forward strand.
CCTGCTGTGCTATCACTGTGTGAGTCTGTATGGGGAGTAATTCAACATTTCTGCCATTTGTGTGCATTTACCAGACATTTCTCTCTGGTTTTCTAAAGCTGACTTGCTGTGTGGGTGTGAGGGGTGGGTATGGGACACCCCAACATCCATGCCTGTGACCTATAACTCCCCAGTTAGTTGTCCCCACATGTATACTGCAGTGGGGTTTGCCACCTTGGATACTACTTCATAGTGTGGGGAGGCCAGTTTTGGACAGATATTTTCTGGTGTCCCACATAGCTGTCAGTTGTCTGCTGCTATCCCAGTAGGCCACACCATTCCCTTGAATGCATGCAACATTACCATAGATATGCTAGCAAAACATACTAATCCATTTATTTATTGTTAAGAAGACTGACTTACCTTGTGCCTGCAGCAATTGTGAGGATGGTGCTTGAGGGACGTTTATGTTGGATGCACACAGTACACTGCCTATACATGATAAGTTACAGGTAATGTGATGTGTGTGTCATCCATTTTACTATGTGTGTGAGTCAGAGAGAGGTGTCACTCCCTGGGGTCCCTACCATGTCAGTGTGTGTGCTATGCATTGCCTCTTTGCCAAGGCCTGAGCATACTGGGCATGCCTCTGTCTGCCTACAGCAGCAGGCTCAGGGGGTTTCTCCTCTGAGTCCCTCTGTGCCTGTGGGGACCTTCGCAATGGTGGTGGGCTATGTGGCCCTTCCCTGTGCTGTTCCTACTGCAGCTGTTTCCACAGGATCATATTGTGTAGCATGGCACATACTATGAACATGTGTGCACATGTGGCTGGAGAGTACTGCAAGGATCCAGCAGATATGTCAAGGCAGCAGAACCGTGACTTGGGCATCCCAAACATGCTCTATAATGATGCTGGTTTGTGCATGTGCCTAATTATGGTGTTCTTGTGTGGGTGTGTGTGCTTTTCTGATAGGTGTCATCATCCACAACTCCAGTGCATAGCCAGCATCCCCCACCAGATGGCCATACAGGATGCCCCCACTGGAAAATGCCTGGTACATCTGTGACGAATACCAGATGTGGGAGTCATGATAGCTTTCATGGCTGCCAGCACACACATTAATGATAATGCCCTGAGCATTACAAACAACCTGGCAGTTGATGAAGGGGAATCCCTTGTGGTTTATGTAGACCCTACCCTGTTCAGTGGGTGGATGTGCGTGCAGTCTATCACACCCAGTACCTCTGGGTATTCTGCTACACAGTGGAAGAGATGCATATTGCGGCTCCTCTCCTCACAGGTGTTGGGGAAGTAAATGTGTTCACCAGCATGTGGTAACATGGCATCCAGGAATTGGTGGAGTACCCTGGATGCAGATGCCTTTGAGACCCTCATGATGTCCTCAGTAGGTCTTTGAAAAGTACTTGTATCTAGAATTCTTAAGGCTACACATATCTTGGTATCCACTGGGATGGGTTCCCCTTCTGTTGGCCCTAGGTCTGAGTTGAGGCTGGCACAGCTCTGTGATTTGCTGAAGTATGTCTGTGTCCACCCTGTAGCACTCTACTATCTCCAGATCATGTAGCCCTTGGTAGGTTACCCTGGGTCTGAACACTCTTCTCCTTCTCCTCAGTCTGTGGCAGCTGTCAGCATTATCCTACTCACCACCCTCAGCCTCTAGCACATACTGGTGGATCAAAGCAGTGGCAGCCCCTAACATTTTTTCCAGTTAAAATTCCCCCGCATGTATACATCAATGGTGCATAGTTTGTGAGAAAAAACAGACTGTAAGATTTGCGTAGTTTATACTGTTGTGCTGCAGATGCTGCCTGTATAATTGGCTGACTATGATGCATTCCACCTGTTAGCTAATTTGTTTTTGATTTCTTTTATTCTGCTATTTTCCTTTTTTTCTTTTTCCCTTCCCTTTTCATCCATTTTAAGCTCCAAGGTGTGCCGTGCAAACCCGGTGTCCAAATTTAAACAGTCCTGCTATTTCTGGGTTTTATTTATTTTTAGACCAGTTGTGCACCACGCAAACCCATTTAGCTAATGTAAACATGAAGAAATGGCCCTCCCCTGGATGGGAACATGATCCTCATTTCAAGGAATAAGTCAATACAGCCTCAGACACACCCTCTTGCTTAGCTGTCTTTAGTTAAGATCAAATGTGAGCCATGGAGCTTCAATGTGCTTACACCAAGCATGACACACCCCATTTTCATGTTAGCTGCTTCTCCTGCTTACAACACTGCCTTATAGCTCCTACACGGTTAGGTGCAGTTTGGCACTTAGAAGATTTTTGTGATTCAGTAAATGTACCCTCATTTGCATAACCCACTGCCTTAGTCCATAGTTACTGTACTAACACAGAGCTTTTCCCCTTGACAACCACTGTTCCCTGGTATTGTTTTCATTCTGCATGCTATAGACTATAATGGCAAAATGCAGATTTCCCCCAAAAATTGAGTTTTCACATTTTTTTTAATTTTCAGCACAATCTCGTTTGCGTGCCACTACCCTATGCTTAAACGACTGAGATCAGCCAATAACAAAATAACTTTGATTTTTATAAAAATTAAGTACTTTTCCATGCCAATGGCCATATGCTGCATGGAATGGAATGGAATAAATGGCTTATTGAAACCCGAGGATAGTCTTTATGAGGTGTACACCTCAAGGTAACTTTTTGAGATTCAGAGACGGTCTCATTGCAGTGCTTTTGCACAAAGATATGCAGCACTGTGGTGGGTTGTCTCCATGGCCAGGCTACACGCTAATAAGGTATATGCTAATTAGCCATGTTCTCTCCCCACAGGACTGCATGCGATAAGCTGTTTATACAGCCAAGTGATTAAGAGAACTAATTGGCTGCAAAAATCAGCATGGTTAAGCTTAGCTGTTCACAGTAATGAACAAGGCTAAAAGTCCATGATTTCAATCACAGCAAAGGTTATTGCTGAGGACTTTAGTGGTAAGTTAATGTTAGAGAATGTGTGCATGTATGCACATGAGGGGATACATGTGTGTCCATGTATCGAACAGGGAGACTGTGTCTCTGAGTGTGATTGGGTGGTGTGTGTGTGTGTGTGTGTGTGTGTGTGTGTGTGTGTGTGTGTGTGTGTGTGTGTGTGTGTGTGTGTGTGTGTGTGTGTGTGTGTGTGTGTGTGTGTGTGTGTGGGTGTGTGTGTGTGTGTGTGTGTGTGTGTGTGTGTGTGTGTGTGTGTGTGTGTGTGTGTGTGTGTGTGTGTGTATACATGGAATAGATTTGTGAATGTGTGTGGGGGGGTTGGGATGGCTGTCATACTTCTGCACACCCCTGGATTAAAGTGCAAAGCCTAAAAAATTGAATGGGAAGGAACTACCAGTGACAGAGATAACTATTTAAACTTATTCCTGAATGACATTTAAACAGAACAGGAATTATGGTAGGGGTAACTACTAGCCATCAGGGATAACTTTTTAAACTTGTGCCTAAATGGCACTTAAACAGAATGGAGATTGTGGTAGGTGAACCATCAGCCACCAGGAATAATGCTTTAAACTCATTCCTGAATGCCATTTAAACAGGATTGTGGGTAAGGATAACCACTAGCTATGAGAAATAGCTTTTTAAACTAGTCCATGCATGGCACTTGTAACAGTGACTGGGTGGGGGGAACTGCCAGCCAACAGGAATAGCTCTTTAAACTCATGCCTGAATGACAATTATAAAAAGCAGGGTTTTGGGGAACATCAGGCATCAGGGAAAACTCTTCACTAACATGTGTGTGGTTGAACACTAGACACCAGGGATAATCTATAAATCATGCTTTAAAGGCACTTGATTAAACAAAAAAACGAAATGTGGAGCAGGGAAGCACTAAACACCAGGGATACTTAGAATGGTATGGCTTAAAAGATACTAAAAGTAACTCCAATCCTGTACCCTCCCACCCCCCCACAGAGGGGATTACTTATCTGTGCCATCACTAGTCACTGAGGATGTCAGCTATAAAAATTCGGATGTAAGAAAAAAAGAAAAAATGTGAATTACAGAGGATGAGAAAGGGTTCAAACCATGCAGCCATGGCACAAAATACCTCAACATTAATGTGTTACTATTCTAATTAATTATATTAGTAATTTTGAGTTGAGTGATCAATTTTTGAAACAGTTCCTAAAGATAGTTATATTAAAACTTAATTCTGATCCTAAATTGCTCAGCAGTTGCAGGGCCATATAATAAATTGACCTAAAAATTAAAAATATAACCTGTACTCTTCCTAAAATATTTAAAGATCCTTGTTAAAATATATCCATATCGATCAAGTTAAATAGAACAAACGCAAAAGCAGGATTGACCTATTACCCTTGAAATTCTAACTTGCTAGCATGACAAATATTACAGAAAGTAAGCCCTTTTCAGTTTTTTTCTCAAAAAAAAATTATTTTTCAAATACAGTTGAATAAATTCTATAGTATTTCTATATAACATCTTAAATAACTATGTACACTATTTACATCAGCCTGATACTATAACATAACTCAATATATACAATTACTTTATAGGTATAACAATCCAGTTATCAGAGTGTATCTGTTCAGTTATTGTAAAGTGTCAATCAACGATAAGACTTTTTTCCATGGGTTGTTAATAAATGGCTTAGGATGAATCCTTAATTCTTTATTTTTAATTTCCAACAATGGTCTTCAGTAGGCTGTAGAACTCTTCCAAAGATGGTATTGTGTTTGTATTACATCTTCTTGTTATACACTTCCTTGAGATTGCAAGTATTGTCCATACTACATACATATTTGACTCATTCAAATGAGGACCTTCGTACACATTTAATAATACTAGAGCTCTAGATAAGTTAAACGATTCATTAAATAAAACTTTTAAAATGTTTTTAATACCATTCCAAAATGGTTTCATTTTAGCACAGTCGAAAAAAATGTGATTCCAATAAGCATTGTGTATTTGCTCACACCTCCAACATATTCCCTTTGTGGAAGAATTAATTTTAGTAATTCTATCTGGAGTTACGAATGCTCTGTGCAAGCATTTCCAATTAAAACTTTCCAGTATTGTGTAAAGGATGTATATTTTATTGATAATAAAATATTTGATTTAATTTCTTCAGTTAGCTGTAATGAGTGTCCTTTTGTTATATAATTCCAATATGAGGATTTGGGTGTTGTTTTATTTTTGTTTGTGTCTTTTGGCTTTTCCCGGTTAGGGGTCGCCACAGTGGAACTCCGGTCCGCTAATGATTGGTAATTGATTTTTACGTGCCGAGTTACCAGCCCTGATGCACAACCTTCAACGAAGGTACGCCCATTCACGCATGTCTCCACACAGAAGACGCTCTATCTGAGAATCGAACCGGACAGTTATCAATATCTTGTAAAATTTCTAAATACTATTTCCCATGTCATAATCATTGTATATGATTTCATATAGGTATTTCATAAGTTTAGGTGTTTCTTTAAATGAAGAATTACTAATTATTCTGCATAAATCTTGTGAATACATCAGAATGCTTTGCATAGTTAGTCAATCTTGTTGTGGAATTTTGTATGTTGTTTCTATTGTTTGCATAGCCAGAACTTTTAGTTCTTTGATACATTGAAACCAACAAACAAATCCTTTCTGTTCCCTGGAATTAATTATTTTTCTGTATATTTTATGTGGATAGCTCTTTGTAACTATGAATGGTGTGTTAAAAGATCAAACCAGATTTTTAAATCTATATATGTATTAATAATTTTCCTAAATGAATCAATGTAATAATTAATCATACAAGATATAGTGGGCTTAGTTATGTTATATTGCATACTAATACGTAATATGTACCATGGCAAATTGTTTTTATCTGTTATTTGAATTTTTTTTTTTTGTAAATCAAATTCATTTATTGATATTACAGTTAGTAATTCTTTCAAATTTACAGAATAATTTGGACTTATCCAGTCATAGGTTCATAAGTTCATAGGTAGATAATAGGCTATTGGCCCTAAGGCTTATACAAGCCTAGCCAAAAAGGTACCCTGGCTTTCGCCACCCAAGAAAATTATTTTCCTGTGCCCCTGTCAAGCAGAGCCACAGAAGTGATCCCTGGGGTGAATTTCCTATTACCCATCCAATCATCAAGATTTTTCTTGAAGAGTGCTAATGAGGAGCTCTGTTTGACATAGATAGGTAGTCTGTTCCAGAGTATGCAAAGTCTCTGGGACAGGACTCTATCCCTCCAGCATGTTCTGTTTATTGTGGTGACAAGGTTTAGGTCCCTAGAGCATGTAGCTCAGAGGGATTGGGATTTCTTTAAGTGGAGCATGTCCAACAGCTCTGGGTTTGACATAGCTTTGTATGTTAGGCAGAGATCGCCTTTGAGTAGACGATATGTGATGGAGTAAAGCTGGAGTTTTTTTAGATGGTTCGCATAGGGCATCTGTTTGAGGCCAGTAATCCTCTTTGTGAGGTATTTTTGCAGCCTTTCCAGTTGTTGTAGATATCTTGTGAGGTACATACCAAAAGGGGTGTTTTACTCTATAACGGGTCTTATGAGTGATGAGTAGAGGGGAACAATGACCTCTTTTTTCTGGATGAGAAACCTTTTGTGATGAGGTGTGCCATGTAGAAGGATTTCCTGACCACTGTGTGGATGTGATTATCAAAGGAGAGACTACTGTCCACCTGTGTCCCAAGGTCTCTTATCACACTTTCAGCGTTAAGTAGATTACCGCCTTTGTGATAGTTCATGGGTACAGACTTACTACCAAAGGGGATGATAATGCACTTTTTGGCATTGAGCTTGAGGCCATGGCTTTGACACCAGGCATCTGTCTCAGTGAGGCCCTTTTGTAGGATGTCCACATCATTAGGAGCTCCGATTATGGCTTCTAGTTTGCAGTCATCTGCAAACTTAATTAGCCAAAGACCTTCTGTGTTAGCCTGTACTTCAGAGAAGTAAATACCAAACAGAAGAGGACCCAGGACTGAACCCTGTGGTACTCCCCTTGTCACTAGTATGATGTCTGATTTGGAGGCTGCTACTTTCACAGTGTGGGTTCTGACAGTAATCCAGTTGTCAACCCATCTTGTGACATAGAGATTTATACCTAGTTTAGTGAGTTTATCTATAATTCCAGAGTGGGGGATGGTGTTGAACAACTTGGCGAGATCTAGATAGGCTGTGTGAACCACTTTACCCTCATCTATGGCTTTGGTGACTGCTTCAAAGAAGTCTATCAGGTTTAGGAGACATGATCTGCCTTTTACAAACCCGAACTGTGTGGGGTCCAGAGTTTGGAGATCTCCAATGTCTTTGTTTATGAGTTCCATGATGATACGTTCCATGGCCTTGCAGACCAGGCTCATCAGACTAATGGTGCGGTAGTTCCCCGGGTCTGTCGTGGCTCCCCCTTTGTGGAGTGGGATAACTGATGCGGTGCACCATACAATAGGTACAAAGCCTGAGATTAGGCTATGACTGAACATGGTACTTAGGTAGGGTGCCAGTTCATTCTGTAGTTTGTGTAGAAGACAGCCTGGGATGTTGTCAGGTCCCATGGATGCTGTGTTCTTGACTTTGGAGAGTGTTGGTTTTACCTGTGCAGCCGTGATTACAGGAACTTTACATTCTTCTGGTATAGAGATGGCCCTTTAGTGAGTGAGAGGGGGGTAAAGTTAGCAATAAACCTATCTGCTGGGATGTTGACAATATCAGTTGATTCTGTATATTTAGTGCCATTGTGCTGTAGCTCAGAGCAGATCTGAGTGTTGCCATTGAGATTTTTGACATAGCTATAGAATGCTTTGTGGTTGGCTTTAGAATCAGTGGCGATTTCGTTTTCATAACTAGCTTTGGAGGATTTTATGAGGGATCTCAGCATCTTACTGAGACTGATCAGGAAGTCCCTCCAATCATGGGATTTTACTCTTTTTTTGCAACAGTTTCTTTCTTCTGTTGTAGAGTTTGTTTATTGCAGAAGGCCACCAGATTGGCTCCTTTTTTTGGAGGATAGCATCTTGGTTCTGTTAGGGATAGCACGATCCATGCACTCGTGCAAGTGTATATAAAGTGCATTTGTGTAGAATTCAACAGTCGTACCTCTATTGTCCATCTGCATGGGTGTCGTGAAGTTTGCCACTTCTGTCTTCAGAAGTGTGAAGTTGGTTTTGGAGAAATATTTTACAGTTGTTTTCTTAATGGGGGGTGGGAGCGGGATGTGGATGTCTAGGGTGATTAGCTTGTGGTCGGATCTGACCAATGAGGAATTAACCACTGGTGTAGAACATTGGTCACCCATGTTGGTGATGACCAGGTCTAGGATATTGCTGCCCTTGGTGGGGGTGTGGATAAGTTGATCCAAGGCATTGGAATTGATGAATTCCAGAAAACGTTGAGCAAAAGAGTTGGTACATGAGTAGTTTTCCCAGTTAATGTTGGGGTAGTTGAAATCAACCATTATTAGGGTGTTGGGTGGTACCCTAATATTTTCCAGTGTATCAAGAAAAGAGGAGTGGGAATCCTGGGGCATGGTGGGGGGTCTGTAGCAAGCTACAATCTGGATTGCAGTCTTGCCCAGAGTTAGTTGAACTTGGATAATCTCAGATGCATTATGCTGAGCAACTAGCTTGGAGATGTGGATATCCTTAATGAATATGGACATGCCTCCACCTTTAGTGTTTCGGTCTGGGTTTGGTGGCCGAAAGGTGTGGTATGAATTTTAGCCTGCTAATGCAGGGGTGCTCATTGGAGCTTTGAACCAGGTCTCTGTCACTGCACAGATGTCGATGTTCTTCATTTTAAGGAGTGCCTCAAGTGAGTGCATTTTGAGGTTTAGACTTCTAGCATTGAGTAGCACTACCCTCAGATTTTGCTTGCTTGTACCTGTTACAGTGGCAAATTTGTCATTTGAACCTTGCCTAAAAAAGGCATTATAGGGGTGGCAAGAGCCTTTGCCAGTATTCGGAATCCCAAGGGCAACAGGTACAGGCCATCTCTGGCAAAGCATTGTGGTCTGTCAATCATGTCATCCCAGGCAGACAGATACTGGATTCCCTTAGAATGGCACCAGAAGCTTAGCCAATTGTTGAAGTCAATCATTTTGTCTTTGTACTGTGGTATCATTCTGGGTGATGCCAGGATGCTACTCAGGGCTAGGGTCATACCTGCCTGGACTACAAGATCGAAGAGCTCCTCCATGTCTCTTTTCATGTAGCCCAGGGAGGTACATCTCAGGTCATTCACACCAACATGGACAATGATAGAGTCATATTTGCACTTGTTGTTTTAGATATTGATGCTTTTATAAATATATAAATATATATATATATATATATATATATATATATATATATATATATATGTGTGTTTCTATATCAGGAAAGTTTAATCCCCCTATTTCCATGGTCTGATATGATGTATTAAAGCTATTCTGTTTCTTTTGGGAAACCATAAAAATTTTATTAGGCATGAGTTTATTTCTTTGAGTATATTCCTTTCTGGTAACAATTGTATTGCCAAAGATATATATATAATCTTGGGTAGTAAAACCATTTTTATTAACTGAAGTCTATCTTCAAATGTTAATATTATTTTGTTCCACTTTTCCACAGAGATTTTAAATGTATTGATGATATCATTGTAGTTTTTTTAGACTAATTCATTATTATCCTTGAATAACTCAATTCCTAGATATTTTAAGGTAGACTCTTGTTTCCATATAATGTGATTCCCCTTCGTCTGCAATTCTTTTTTTTAAGTAAAAATAAAATTTTTAATTTTGATTTATTGTAATGGAGTCCTGAATTCCTGTAAAATGTGTCAATTAAAATATCTAATTCTTCTAATGTCTGTTATGTATTGGATAATGTTAATAATATGTCATCAGCAAAGAACATTACTTTAGAATTGTATTGTTCATAAACATCTACTCCTTTGATTTTTGTATGGTTACATATCGAATCTGCCAATATTTCAATAGCCAAAGCAAATAGAATCGATGACATGGACATACTTGTTTAGTACCCTTTGTTATATGTATAGATTCAGAGGTGAAAGGACCTAGCTTAACATATGCTAAATTATTTGTATATATATATATATATATATATATATATATATATATATATATATATATATATATATTCTTTAGTAGGTGAACAAAGGAAGGAGGAAATTCAAATAATACCAGAATTTTGAATAAATAGTTCCAATTTAGGGAATCAAAGGCTTTCTCTAGATCTAAACCAATTATGAGTGTTTCTTTATTTTCTTTATTAACATAATCTATAAGATAAATTATCCTTTTAATATTGTCATGCATGTGTCTATGATATATAAATCCAGTTTGATCATTATTTTTTGTTTTGGATATTGGTATTTTCATTCTGTTAGTTAATATTGTCATAAATATCTTATAGTCATTATTTAATAATGATATAGATCTATATGAGGTACAGAGGTTTGGGGATTTGTTTTCCTTTAGGATTGGTGTGATTAAGGAATATCTCCAAGAGGGTGGTATTAAAGCTTGTGACTGAATTTCTAATAGAGTTTTATGGAAGAGGGATAGTATCTTTGAAGGAAAAAGTTTATATATTTCCATAATTATGCCATCTATACTTGGAGCTTTATTATTTTTACCCTCTTTTATTGTATCTGTAATTTCTTTGTAAGATATGGGTGCTTGCAGATCTAGTTTTAAGTTTTCTGGTATTTGTTTGTATTAGAAAATTTTTCATCTAGATTTAATTGATCGATATGTATATTTTCTTTTTGGAAATGTTCCATATAGTTATTTCTATAGGAATCAAGAATGTCACCTATATCCGAGACATTTTCCCCTTTCTTTTCATAGAAGATACTTTTAATGTTATTAGCTTTCGATTGTATTTTGATTCTTGTGGATAAATTATGTAGATATTTGAGAGAAGTGGCCAAGGTATTAATTTTTAGTTTTTCTAAAGCTAAACTAGTTTTATGTGTTAGAATTTCGTTGTATTTATTGTTTAATACTTCTACTTTCGTTTTCATCTCCAAATGATTTTGATTTTTTTCAGCTTTTACTGATAAAAGTTTGGATTGCTGATCGAATAATTCAGAATCCCATTCTCTGTTTTTTTTTTTTATACCAAGTTAGGGTTTTACCATATATGTAAGCTTTTAATGAGTCCCATATCATTATTTTATTTATCTCTGTGGTGTAATTACTATTTAAGAAGAACTGTAATTCAGATAATAACCAGGGTTTGAACTCTTTAATTTTAGTTATATATGCTGGAATTCTGGAGTTAAAGATTAATGGTTTGTACCCATTTTGAATTTTTAGTATCAATGAATGGTGGTCTAAAAAGGGACAGGGAGTGATTGAGAAATTAATTATTTTAGAGTGTAAGTCATGGGCAGCAAATATTTTATCTATTCTAGTTTGGGTACCAAATCTGTGATCTTGATGGGAAAACAACAAAAAAGATTTATCGTCTTTAAATTTGAAAGTATCTACAAGATGAAATGATTCTACCCACTTGTTTAAAGCTTTTGATACAGCAGATGTATGCAGAGGTAATTTATTTGCAGTTTCAGAAATATCAAATATACAGTTAAAATTTCCTCCTAATATTAAGTTGCCTTTATAGTTACTGGAAATGAAATCCAAGTGTTTTTTAACAGTTCCTGATCCAATGCCTGGGAACTAGTATAGATTGGCTAGGGTCCATATTCTGTTATGCCATAAGGCCATCTTTATCTTCATACTTATAAATTATTTCTGGGTTAATCACGTTTGTTTTCCACAAAATTGTTACCCCTTTTGTCTTTGTCTTATAAGTGGATATATGATATATATTATATATTCCTTAGGATTCCATTTGTAATTGTAATTTGTTTTGAAATGAGTTTAGGAAGACAATTTGTGCTTTGTTCAATTTTAAATATTTCAGTAGATTTGATCTCTTGTTAGGATTGTTTGCCATTGGTATTTAAAGATATTAAAGTTAAATCCATCTTAGGTTATTTAGACTATGTATTTTTTGTTTTATTGTGACTATTAAACATTTTCCTCTGATAACTATAAAGTATTTGTTTGAGCTTTTAAAGGAAATTATCAGTTTTATACTTTGAGTATTTACCAGTAAAGTAATGTTTTGGTCAGGCGTACTAAACATGTTTTTGTGAAATAAATTTAAATTAGTAAATGTTAACAAAACTAAGATCCGCACTAGCCATGGTATGAAAATCATTCCTAATCTGATGGATAAACCTAAGTCCATCAGATTATCACTCATACCTTGACAATCCAGAACATCTGAGCTCCATAAATTGAATTATCATATGGAGAATATTTGTAATAGGAATAAGCAATATTTATATTATTTTGAACAGATATAGTACTATTGTTGATTAGACAGAATTCGAATACAATATAAATATCTACGTATTGTATAAGCAATTATTTACATGAAAGATAGATGACAAGCAATTCAATCATAGTAAAGGGATGTATCATATATAAAACCTCAGTAAAAGATTATAGCACACACTTATTTAACATATTCATCCTTATTGATGAAGTCTTTCAAAACGTATTACTTAATATAAATAGATGGTAATAATATTTATACCTAATGTTTATAATGCCATGTATTTTACTGGATATATCAGAAGATATATTTCATTGTTTGCCAGCATTTAAGTAATCATTTTGTTGCTAACTTACTTAAAGCATCAAGTTTGTTTTATGTAAACATTAATGAAAGTTAGTGCATTTTAATTATCAGTGCATCCCTCGTCCCCCCATTTTCTGCACATAAGGATTTTCATATCTGTCATTTCTTGTTATAAAATGAGTGAAATTATAGGCTGAAAACAACAGATTCACTTACTGTGATTAATGATTACAAGTTCCCTTTCCATATTCATAAATTGTCATTGTATGGCATATACTGAAAGTTTTTAGATTTAAATGGCAACATTCTATTTTGTATAATCAGCAAAGGTTAAACTGAGTGATTATTGTCAATTTAATACTATTTGTTCAGAATGTGATTGTTACATTCTGTGACATTCCTAGTTCAGGCTTCTATTGTTTCCCTTGAACAACTTTATCAATTTGATGTCATGTATAAAACATTAGCTACCTTGGTAACAGCTTAAGTATTATGTATGGACAAGATGTGTTACAAAACCACAATTCAAGTTAAAGCAATTATATGACTTGTTATGCAGATTTACTTATATGAGAAAATCATCATGCTTCCCCTTGATGTTCAGTATAGTGTATGTCATGTATGACAAGTTAAAACAGTAGTGTTATTATACTCAAGCCCATGTTCTTAAACTGAGTGTCTATTGTCAATTTAATACTATTTGTTCAGAATATGATTGTTACATTCTGTGACATTTTAAGTTCAGGCTTCTATTGTTTCTCTTGAACAACTTTGTCAGTTTGATGTCATGTATAAAACTTTAGTTATCGTGGTAACTACTTAAGTATTATATATGGTCAAGATGGGTTACAAAAACTAAAATTCAAGTTAAAGCAATTACATGACTTGTTATGCATATTTACTTATATAAGAAAATCATCATGCTTCCCCTTTATGTTCAATGTAGTGTATGTCATTTATGATAAGTTAAGACAGTAGTGTTATTATACACAAGCCCATGTTATTAAATCCTGCCTTTAATATCTAAATTCAGCAGACTGCTTCATCTTATTTATGTCTAGATTTACTAAAATCATACATTACATAACTATTGTGTGTGTGTGTGTGTGTGTGTGTGTGTGTGTGTGTGTGTGTGTGTGTGTGTGTGTGCGTGTGTGGTTTTTTTTGGCTGTTGCTTAGTCATTTGACAGACTACAAGCTGTAATGTTTATTCTTATCATTAGCTCCATCCAAGCACATTTATACAGTCCATAGACTTTAAATTATGAGACCCTTCTAGTTTCTTATTTGTTATAAGTGTATTTCCATCCTTGCATGCACACATATCAGTACTTCAAGCATGGGCAATAATGCCCATCCAATTTTGCCAGAATACCATTCACTAAGTCATGTGGTGTGTTTCCAGGCTGTTCTTAAATATCCAAACCAATATTTGCCCTGTTCCATTTTACCAACCCATTCCATGCAGTGGCCAGTCTGCCAATGAACCACTCAACACACCCTCCATTCCCACAGATAGTTCCATGAAGGAAATCCGATGACTCTCCAGCACTTTCTGATGACACCAAACACCCCTAGAATCAGCTATGTCCATTGCCCAACATGTCCGAGCAAACTCACCTCCCAGACCATTGCAAAGGGTACTGCACAAGACCAAGTGCTCTTAGTCTTTCACAATAACTCAGACCTACACTCTTATGTAAGTCCTTGATGTGTTTGAACCAAAATGCATTTTAAATATAAAATTGCAGGTATTAGTTTTTTTTTTTATCAAGAATCAACTTAATGAGCTAAACAAAGTGTTGGGATACCATCAATATGTGTATATGTGGTATATGTGGTTTAAAACAGCCCTTTTATTTTATATATATATACATATATATATATATATATATATATATATATATATATATATATATATATATATAAAATCTATATCTATCTATCTATCTATCTATCTATCTATCTATCTATATATTTTTTTTTTTTTTAAACCAAAAACGTCATTGTTGAGAATCATCTTAGAGGCTTCTCTGAGCTGTTAAGCATTATTGTCAATCTGTCTCTGTTGCCACAGCAACCTGGGAGCATCTGTTTCTGTTAGTGTGTCTGTGCACTGCATCCCAGAGGCTCACGAAGCATCTGAAGCAAAGCTTCACTTCACTGCAGCTTTAAGTCTAAATTCCCTCCCTTTCAGTGAAGCAGCAGCCAGGAAAAGAACAAAGAGCAAACAGACAACAACAAAAAAAAAACCTCCCAACAAGCCACCACAACAATAGACAACACACTCCACAAGCCCTCGTACCTCTCACTCAGCAGACATAGAAACAAACCATTCGCTGCCAAAATATTCCAAATCACAGTTCTATTCACCCCCTTCCCCTGGAGGCAGGCTAAAACACCAAATGTCTATTCCTAATTCACAAGCATCAGTAAACTTCGATCACAAGCCGCAACCCACAGCTTCTCAGAGAAGAAAACAGCAACATATAACAGCTGCCAGACACAGCTGCATCCACATACACCATGTCATTCTTAATAAAATAGCACTTGAAGCTATACCTGCCATAATTGATATTAGTTATGCTTAGAAAGAATAATAATGACCTTTGTACTAACTGCCAGACATGGCTGCATCCATGCACACCATATCAGGATTGATCAAACAGCACTCAAAGCTATGATACCTGCCATAATTGATATTAACTATGTTTAGACAGAATAATAATAATGACATTTGTACTAGTTGCCAGACACAGCTGCATCCACGCATACCATATCAGAATTGATCAAACAGCACTCGTAGCTGTGATACTTGCCATATTTGATATTAACTATATTAAGACAGAATAATGATGACATTTGTACGAAGAGCTTGCTACTATTATTCAACCAGGATATACATGACATTTCTAAATCATACTTTAACTGAAGAAGGCATTAGTCTCCATGACAGCATTTTTCTTTCAAAACACTCTACAGTTACTGCTATTATATATGATGTTAATTTGTTACATTTGAGTCTGAACTCTGAGTGGTACCTTGTTGAATTAGTTGATTAATTACTTAAATTATTACAAGTAAAATCAATGAAAAATTAACAAGATAAGTATTCACTGAGTTCAAGTAGGGGAATAGAAACTTCCATGTTTGTATTATATGTTGGTTTGTTTGGTTTATATGTAATGTACATAGTAACCCATCTTGACCTACCTTTGTTTGTGAAGAATTATTGTACCCTTTGAACATTCTAAATAAATCATTACTGTTTCTCAGTTGTTTAAGAAACCCTTCTTTTTAAAATAAAAACAGATGACAAGTGATGCACCATATCAGTTGATACTTTGGGAGCTGTAGTTGTAAGAATTATTTTTTTGGGACAGCTATCTTGGAATCAGTTTTTTGTTTCTTCTTTCTAGCATCAGTCAAAGGATTTGTTTCTTTTATTCTTTTAAGAGTAGGGGACATACATTCCATTTCTTCTTGGATAGACACTATGTTGTTGTTTTTGATGAATTTAGTGGCTTCTTCTAAGTCATTAAAGGTTCTCATCTCATTGGCAAAAAGTATTTTTATCTTGGCTGGAAAAGTCAGCTGTGCTTTAATGTTGTTTTGTTTCAACAGTTTTATTATTGGCCAGACTTTGTTCCTTTGTTCTAGTATTCTGGAAGAATAATCATTGTCAAACCTTATCAGGCTTTAATTGTATTTTAAGTGTGATTTTCTCCAAGCAGATTTTAATATTAGTTCCTTGTCCAGAAAGGAGAGAAATTTTATAACTATGGATCTAGGTGGAGTATTTGTTGAGTTAGATGCAGGTTTTCACAGTGCTGTATGCACCCTTTCAATTCCAAATGAAAGTCCCTCTTTCAAGTCTAAAAATTCAGGAATCCAGGTTGTTAAGAATGAAATTATGTCTTCACCTTCAGTGTTTTCAGGCATACCAGAGATCCTTATGTTATTTCTCCTTTCCCTGTTTTCTAAGTCATCTATTTTGTTAAGCAGCCATGTATTTTGTTTAAGCAGAAATTCTTTTTGAAATTTTTCCTCTTTGAGTCTCCCTTCAATGTCATTTAGAAAAGTCTCTATATTTGTTATTTTTGTATGGTGTTACTGTAATAGTTCCTTAAAAGTATCAATCTGTTTTTGAGAATTTAATTTGAGGTTTTCTAAGTCATTTTTAAAGCCATCCATCTTCAAAAATAGTTCCTGTAAGGTAGATGTCATCAATTGCAGTTCTTTTTTCAAAGCAACATCTGGGTGAGAATTCCTTGAGTTGTTCATATTCAGGACTCAATATATCTCCAAGTTACTTGACAGGAAAATGTTTGTATATCTCCACCAAAATTGATATTTATGTAGTTTAGCAGTTTATCTATAGATTCCTTACGTTTTAAACTTGAAAATAATACAATTTTCTTATATTATTATACTAGTTTATGGAGCTCTCAAAATTCACTGCTCTCAGTTGGCCATCTAGGCTCCGCCCCCAGCCCTTTTCAATTTTGATACAATCAAACCATTTAACCAAATTAATATCCTAGTCATTATTAAAATATCACTACATTATGATTCCCGCCATACTATCTTAAAATAATTTCTAATTTTTATGATGCAATTTCAGTTTGTCTGCATTTATGTTGAATTTTCAACATACGACCCCAATCTCATGTACAAAAATGGGGAAGAATGGTTGGATATTAATACTGATTAAAATAATTACTGGCACCCATCAATGGGATGGTGCAGCGGTAGCATTGCCGCCTCACAGCAAGAGGTTCTCCGGTTCGATGCTCACCTAGAGTGCCTTCTGTGTGGAGTCCTCATATTCTCCCTGCATTCATGTGGGCTTCATTTCGAAGACATGTGTCTGGAGTGTTTCTCCCCAGGAATCTGCTGAAAATTGGCTTCGTTCCAGGTCAGACTTTCCCAGTAAACAAATGTTAAATAAAATAATGATGCTTGCTCTCCCCATATCTTTTTAGGATGTCTGTGGAATCATCATTTTATTTATAAGTAAATAGGCTCAATGGTGAGGTGCTCATTACTATGGCAATGAAGTCAGGATAATGTATTTTGTTAATGATGTACCTTTCCAGTACTTGCTTGCCACTCACCTCACTTATTGAAGTAATAAAGGATTTTATCTCTCTCTCCAACTTTTAATTAGTCCTAGAAAAACCACACTGATGTTCTTAGGGATTAATATTTTACTCACTCTTCCTAGATAAAAACTGTAAAGCAGATCTAGATAGATGGACCAAATTAAATGTTATAGTCTTTGCAAGAGTATCAATCATTATGATGAACATTTTTTAATCAACTATTTTAATTTATTAATGATACTTTCACAAGTGTTTTTAGGAAAATGTTTCAACACATTAACAAAATTCTTACATTACTTCTTCAGAGTAATCGAAAATATAGAGTCTTAAATACACAGACACCAAAAATAAAATAAGTTTTAAAAATTCCAAACATGCATACTTATTACCTTCCAAGTTTCCAAATTGCTAAAAATCATAGATTAACCCCAGGATTCTGTAAACTTCCATTCAGGAATAGCTTATTCCTGCATGGAAATGACTGTTTAAAAGCAGCACAGCAGCGCGCTATGCATAGTTATGAAGGCACTCTGCTTCTGCTTCTAAACGGACACGGAGCATGGACGAGTGCAGGGGGTGTGTCTGAGAGCAGAGCTTTCACAATGTACATGCCCCTGCACTTAAGAATTGCCATTCAGCAATCAAAATGAGCGAGAACGCTCATAGTACAACTCAGACCTCTAAACTGTCCCTGATTTTCAGGGACGTCCCTGATGTTGACTCAAAGTTCAGCTTTGTCCCTCTGAATCCCTGTTAACACTTTTGCCTGTTGAACAAAAGGTGGTGAATTATACTTAATAAATAAATATGACAATAATGAAGAGCTGAGTAGTTATTTCACATCAGGAAATGTATATTAATTCACATTTTAATTCTCTAATTCTGTTAATGTCTCAAATTAATGGAACTAATATTTGAAAGATGTTCCTGATCATCCCCAATTTATTCTGGAGTTGTCTCTGATTCTGTTGAGATCTGTCCCTGATTGGTAGAGGGCTATGACAACAATTACAACAAACATGCTAGGATTTCTGTCAAATGTGCAGATGAATGCAGAAATCCACAGCAATAAGTGAAACCTGTCCCTTCTTAGAGAAAATAACACTAGAAACATTTTTGTATCAAATTTAACCGTAGCTGCATGGGTTTGCCCATTGCTTAGCTACGCATACTCTAGCTTAAATGGCACAAGAAGGTAAATAGCAAGATACATTCAATAGAAGCAGTACTGCAATAGTGTAGTGGTTAGAGCGTTCACTTTGTGAGCAGTCATTCCCAGTTTGATCCCCAATGTAGTAAATTCCATTTTCCATGTGAAAGCAATTCATGAACATTTTTTTTGCTGTATAACCTACTAAATAACATATATTTGTGAACTGGAGTACTGCATTAAGTGCAGATGTGAGGTGTCTTTGTAATAATGTGGAAAAATCCACAGATAAACACAAGTGCCCCATACAGTATATGTACACATGAATCAGGGATACTAAACAAAGTTATAATGTGTAATGAATGATAAATCAATGCCATACAGCAAATACTGTAAAAAATTTATAAAGTGTCCAAATCTACCACTTTCCCAAGACCCATGTTTCTTTTCTTTATAAATTAGTGTGGGTGTAAGCGGGAGTAAGCACTTTTAAGCAGTAGTAAGCAGGTTTAATCCTGTTTGCGTGGGGGTAAGCAATGCCTACACAGGTTAAGCAATTTAGAGGCTAACTGAGTGTAAGAATATTTTATCAGATGTTAGCATTGCTTTGCAAACCCATGAAAAACCACTTACGACTGCTTAAAGAGCCTTAATCACTCTGTATCCAACAGCCCTTGTTCTGCCCAGCAACAAAATAAACAGCCCTTGCACCCAGGACCCTGTACACTTTAGTCACAGCAGCTAACCACTAAGCCCTCACAGCTGTACACAAAACTGAGGTATACCCAAACAGATCTTCACTATAGCAAAATCACAATTTACACGTGAAAGGAATTTATAAACAATTTGTTTGATGTATAACCTACTAAATAATATATATTTGTCAACTGGAGTACTGCATTAAGTTCAGATGTGAGGTGTCATTGTAATAAAGTGGTGAAATCCCCTGATAAACACAAGCAACCCCATACAGTTTACTTACACATGAATCAGGGATACTAAACAAATATATAACATGTAATGAATGATAAATCAATGCCAAATAGTAAATAGTGTGCAAATTTAAAAATAAGCAACACTAAGCATTGCACATTTCTGCTTACCAGATGTAAGCAATGCATAGCCCAGCTAAATAGATTTGCCCATTGGTATGCCCCTTTAAGCAATGCCAGCCTTAGGTAAGCAGGTTTACCCATAGCTTATCATTTTCAAAACTGTTCAGTCATGGCAAAGTGTGGGAAATCAGCCCTATTTAAACCCCACAGGTGGGAATACATCTCATAACTGGTTGCAGCTTCCTCCTGTAGGCACAATGGCCGGTGTTGGGGAAGTATCAACCTTCCGAGCAGAGCACTGGGGCATCCAAGAGTCTACAGTCATGGCAGGACTCCTGGTAAAAGACCATGAAGAGAGACTGCTGCAGGGCCAGTACCAGGGTTCCTAATATAAAGCGGAAGCCTGGGACCACCTCATCTGTGACCTCACCAGTGCCACTGGCATCCCTTGAACCAGTGAGCATGTCAAACATCACTATGCCAACCTAAAATAGAGGCAGAGGGAACTCTTGGATCAGTGGATCCAAGCAGCTAGGCAGGGTGATGTCCCAGCAGTGTGTAAGTACTCATTCTACTAACTGTTTAATAATAGCTGTGATGGGTCAGGGGTTAACTGTTGTGACTATAGTGTACAGGGTCCTAGTTTCAAGACCTGCAAGGGCTGTATATTTTTTTGGGTTGGGAGGGTGGCCTAATGGTTAAGGTGTTTGCCTTACAAACACAAGGTACAGGGTTCGAGTCTCACAAGGGATACTTGGCTAGGCTTAAAATGGCTCACAAGGGCAGTTAGCCTAGTACTAACCTATGAACCTATGAACCTATAAACCTATGAATTGCCTAGCTCGTGTATATTATGGATAGGTATGGCTAAATATTCCTCTATGTCTCTGACAGCTGCAGTGGCATGGGCTGTGAATCAGGAAGCCCATGCATGTAGGCTGCAAAGGCTGTGTCGTGAGGCAAGTTAGTAATAATCTTGCATGTACTGTCATAAGAAATAAATCTAAAAGTAGTAGAAAGTTAATTGTCAGTATAAAACCTGTATTGTGTATGTGATGTACTGAATAAACCAGACAATATGGCAGGAAGACTCTCATATAGGTTGTATGCAAATAAAAGGGTAAAAGCCTGGCAATAAAGGTCTAACTCCTGGACTGCTTGTGTTGACTCTGGTACCATATGGTAATGTAGTGTTGCATTCTCTTAATAGTACTGTTGTATTAAGCACTGTTACCCACACTGTGCTACATAAATAAAATGTGTAGGAATGTCTGTATACGACTGTTGTAATCCCAAGGTCATATTGTACAACTGAGGGAGTCTTAGACAGAAAACAGCGAAAAGATATACAACAAAATCCAAATAGCACACTCAACCATGATGTAAACTGTTGTATTGTTAGCACACACAGCTATGGTTCAAATCCTGGGAGCAGTAGTAATTTCTATGCATAATCATACCCCTCAACTGTACAGATTTTGTCAGAAAGTTCAGATAATTGACTTAATTTTTCTGCATGTCACCCAGTTCCCCTGGCAAATCAGTGGGATGATCCCAGAAGCTTAGGCAGCAAATAATGACATACAACTGATTGTCAGACATCATAACTGTCAGAAATATATATATAAGAACAAACCTGTCACTCTAGCAACTCACCAAAATGTTATGAGAGTAATATGCAAATCATGTCCCATCTCTATCCCCATGTTGTGAAGCTTTGAGCAGAGTGTGTGCAGTAACAGAGTGAGACATATGTGCATAATAATAATGTGGAATCTGATAATATGTGTGGCAACATTCAGGTAGTGTTAGCAAACATTCCCTCCACAGGTCTGTCAGATAAGAAAACTTTGCCTGGAAATAAAAGATTGAAATCCTGGACTGGTACTGTTTAGTCTGGTATTGTATGGCATTGTTAGTGTTGCAGTTTCTCTGACTAATAATGTATTACTCATCACTGTCACCCACACTGTGCTACATAATAAAACTGTCTAGGAATCTCTATATAAGACTGCTGTAATTAGAAGGTCAGATTGTAAAACCACAGGAGACTTATACACATAAATCAGTGAAGAGATACACAGTAATATCTAAATAGCACACTCAACTGTGATGTGCACTGTTTTATTTTTAGCAGACACTGCCATGGTTTGAATCCTGTGAGTGGTAGTAAGCTGTATGCAGAGTAATACCCCTCAACTGTACAGATTTGTTCAGAATGTCCAGATAATTGGCTCATATCTGCTGCCTGTTACCCTGTACCCCTGGCAAATCAGTGTGATGATCTCTGAAATTTAGGCAGCTTTTATGACACATAACTGATTGTCAGACTTGTAAATATTCAGAAAATGTATATGAAAACAAACCTGTCATTGTAGCAACTCACCAAAAGTTTATGAGGGCAATTGGAAAAATATGTCCCAGTTCCACCTGCATGTTGTCAAGCCTTGACCAGAGTGTGTGCAATAAGAGATCGAGAGGTATGTGGATAACATCAACCTGGAATCTGGGAATATGCATATAAACAGTCAGGTAGTGTTAACAAACAGCACCTCCACAGGTATACCAGGTAAGAGGTGTATATTGTAGGTAAAATGCAGTTCACATATATAGTTATCTACAAACATACCACTGTCCAAACTAAGGCCATAGGGTAGTGTAATAATACCTGTAAGGTACAGGTTACAGCACTGACTAAGAAAGTAATGAGAACTACAGGGACATACAAGTTGTTAATTGACATCTTTCTCCCCCCCCCCACCCCACCATATCTGCAACAATAAACTAAATACACAACTCGATCGGTATGTGTACAATTAAATCTACTGTTGGGACATATGTCCTATTGTTTGATAAATATTGAAATGTGTTTCTATGCATGTGCCATGTTGAAATACTCCCACATTGGTGGCATGCTGCCATCAATGTAACCTGCATGCTGTTGTAGTGGCCACTGTGGTTCCATACATGCATGTGTTCTGTTTGCTATGCAACTGTTCCATATCTGATGTTTTGGGTTAATGGGAATATCTATGCATGCTGTTATACCTAATCCTGGAATGTGTTGACTATTACTAACCCACATATGTTTTAAAATTGCAACACCATAGCACGTCTGGGAGGGTCGGTCCCAGCGGACCCACCTCTCCCACCTCAGCTGGCCATGGGATCGGGCACCAGCACATCTGGGACCTACCCCGGGACCTCCTTGTCTATTGGTCCTGCACCACCTTCGAGTGGAACCACCTCAGGGGATGGGGCTCACCCCCCCGGGAGTGGGCGTGGACAGGAAACTGTCACCCATCGTCAGGTCCAGGGTCTGTTGTATAGCGAGCTCTGCAGGGAGTTTGGAGATCAGCTACACCAGCTTGAGGGCCGCATGGTGTATTTATAGGGTCAGACTGCCCCTCCTATCCAGCCGCCAGCACAGCCACCTTCGGGGCTTGTAGTGACTATGACTGGCCGCAAAAGCATTGATCCCTACACACACACACACACACACACACACACACACACACACACACACACACACACACACACAGAGTCTCACAGTTGCTATGTCTGGGATTAGAACTCCTACCTAACTAGTGCATCACACTATAGCATTACACAGTTATAGCATGCACCATGGAGTTTATAGGGCTAGCCTTTCCCCAAAGGTGTATTTCAAGGTGAATGACATCAGCAGGCTTGCCATAGTAGAGCAGCTGACAGTGTAGTGACTGTGACTGGCCTCAAAAGCATTGACCCCTACACACACACACACACACACACACACACACACACACACACACACACACACACACACACACACACACACACAGAGTCTCACATTTGCCATGTCTGGGATTAGAACTCCTTCCTAACCAGTACATCAGATTATAGCATTACACAGTGAGAGCACATGCTACAGAGCTTATAGGGCTACTCCTTGCCCAAAGGTGTATTTCAAGGTGAATGCCATCAGCAGGCTTGCCAAAGTAGGGCAATGGGGAGTGCAGTGTGTGTGAATAGGCCATAAACCATTGGTCTGGAGGCACACACACAACATTCAGTCACACACAGGTTTACATTTGACAGGAACATGTATACACCTGCTAGATGAATAATGACTTGTACAGTCATGTTACACAGTTATCACAAGCACCACAGACACTATAGTGCTGAGGTTTCGCAGAAGCAAATGTCTACAATGATAGACATTTGCACATCATGTGGTATTGGCCAATTGGATGTGTGCTGTGTGGGACAGGCCTCATGATGGGAAGCTTTTTGTCACTGTCACTCTCTTCCACACATCTATGTATGTGTATGTTTGGCCTATTATAGTGTGTTGTCCTTGGATATATGTGTGTATTCCTATCCAATGTGTGTGCAAAGCATGACTGGTGTGCAATGTGGAGTGTGTGCACAAACATCTGTGACTGACAGATATGTATAGTCCACTGTTATTGCCAGACATGGGCATCATTTCTGTAAGTGTGGGAGCATGTCCAGTATGACCTTTCAGTATTTTGTTGTCAGACATGGGCTTTGTTTCTCTAAGTGTGGGAGCATGCCCAGTATAACCTTCTGTATTGAATGTGTGAATCCATTCCAGGTAGGTTATACTCCAGGGCAGGCATTTGTGTTCTACACCTACAGCTAGCAACCTGTTTCTGCAAGATATCTGTAGATCGGTTGACAATATGGGGTCACAATGGGCAAAGGATAGTGGAATACTGTAACTAACTGTGTCTGTGCTGCTTCTGCTACATGGTTTTGCTGTTAGCAGAGATATTCAAACATATGTACTGTTTTACACTGTGATGTTTTATGTCATCAACTACTGACAGGTATACATATTTACTTGCAGTAATTTCTTGGGAAACACAAGATGAATGAAGCTGTGTCCAGTATTGTAGTCTGCAGCCTACTTATTCTTGCACAATCATGCCATTCTGGAGAGGGAGCTGCAGGCACTTGCTGATAGGTCTGTGTAAATGGTTCAGCGCCCTGGTACTGTGGTGGCTCAGGATCCTATGCTTGTACATCTATCGATGTGACAGTATGGCCATATCCTGCTGTGGCCATACCTCACAGCTGTACATATTCACACAGGTTACCCAGAGGCAGGGCTCATATTTCTGGTCATTACCCCTTCACATTGTGGTTTGCGAGCAGGTTTGTAGTCACCCATTCCTGTGTTTGCAGGCAGGGATAGTATGTGCACACATCTGAGTTTCAGACTTCACATACTCCATGGAGTCCATCTTCTACCCCCCCCTGTTATTCTATCCTCTTCCGAACATTATGCAAACAATATCTGATAAGTATCCCTATAGTTATCACTTCATCCCAGCAGTATTTAGGGGTTGGTCCACAGTTCATGCAGTAGGACATGGTGGACATGCTACTGGGATTTGTCGACATGGCCTTGCATTTGTGTTCTGTGGACTGTGTTATGTTGTTATTTGGGAGTCCATGAGATAACATACATTGGCAGTATAGGGGAGACACAGGCCTTTGACAGAGGACTGTAGGGCATTTGGTAGTGATGCAGGCCATCTGTAGCAGCCCAGTGCATTGTGTCACTCCTACAGTCCCATGCTGCAAGGCAGTGTATTCCCCTGGGGTGAGAGGGTAGGTGTGCAAGGTATTAATGTCAATAGTTTCTGTCCTTATTGAGCCATTGGTGTGGACGCTGGCAGGGTACTGCTTACAGCTAGGGACACACCTGTGGACACCTCTTCAGCATGCTGCATGCTGTGGCTATTCCCAATCACAGGTGGGGGTCATATTGTACTCATTCCCAACAGCAGGGATATGACCTGTGAGGTACCTGTGGCTGATGGTGGGGTGAGCTGTGTGCATGTGTTCTATGGAAGCTACTTGCAGCTGACTTACAGATATATGTGGGCATTCCACTTATGCTGGCTTGTGCAGGGACATTAGCGGTTTCTCAATACTTCATACCTGTGCCTTCAGTGGTCTGCCAATGTTTGGCCAGACTACATCAGCATTCCATACTACACAGCTAACTAATGTGCTGCTAACCTCTATGTACAATTCCAAAGGTGTGTCCATTTGACAGTAACATTTTATACACTCTCTGTCTAGGGTACTTCCACCTGTGTACTGTTTGTATGTCTGGGACCACATTCATGCCATGTCCATCTTTCAGATGGTGAAAGATATTACATCTGAATAATTAGTATGGATTACTGCTGGATTGTGTCTTGCTGGGTTGCATTGTGCTTGGCACTGCAGTTCTGACAACTTGGCCCTGTCATCAACAGTACTGGCCATTGGCCACCAGGACCCAACCCTCCATGCCTACATGCTGACAACTTTTATGCAATATACAACACACAACAACCTAACACACAGAGCCCTGCATACTGTACACTTCCCATACTCTGGAATAAACTACCTATCTATATCAAACAAAGCTCCTCATTAGCACTCTTCAAGAAAATTTTTGATGATTGGATGGGAAATAGGAAATTCACCCCGGGGATCACCTCTGTGGCTCTGCTCGACAGTGGGACAGGAAAATAATTTTCTTGGGTGGCAAAAGCCAGGGTACCTTTTTGGCTGGGCTTGTATAGGCCCCAGGGCCGATAGCCTAGTACCTACCTATGAACCTATGAACCTACACATGCAACAATCTATCCTGTAAATTGAGCCAGCTCTGGTAATCTATGCTCCACTGTTATTAAACCCACACGTATATGTTACTGCATTTCTACATAGGATTGTGGTGGGGAGGCACACCTGACAGCTGTAAACATTTGCTATGATTGCTCTGGTACTTCAGGTACTCTGTTGGCTTCCATTTCATTCTGTATTCTGACCTATTATGCAGACTAGAGGCATATCCGTCTACTACAGTTCTTAGGTTTAATTGACCTACATTTCAGTTTCAGACTTCTTACCCTTCAGAACTAACATCCCACTGCCTGACCTGTTGTAGTTTGTCTGTGTAGGTCTGTAGGGGGTCTGTTCTTTATATCCATCAATCAGAGGCCTTAGCACAGCCTTTCTTTGTGTTTGTCTACACCTGTCCTGCTAGCTGAGACCGTTGTTGGGTATGTGAGCTTCACTGACGTGCTATGTGTGCGTCCTATGGACACACATTTGACCCACCACATATCCTGCAGTGGGCTTTGTCACCTTGTCTAGTACTGCCTACTATGTTGACACCAGTATTTGTTAAGGATTTCATGCTGCTGATATAGGTGTGTACTATCTGCTGCCATCCTACTCAACCACCTTATTCCCTTACATGATCACATCCATACTATAGATACAGGTAGCAGAACATACTACTACTACATTCAGCAATTGATAGTGAGAGTGACTTACCTTGTGGCTGTGCCAGTATTGAGGTTGGTGATGGAGGGCTGACTATGTCGGATGCACATAGTACACTCCCTATACATGGTTATGCACAGGTAGTGTCATGTTTGGCATCCCTTTTACTGTATGTGAGAGTCAGACAGAGGTTTCATTCCCTGGGTTCCTACCATGTCAGTGTATGTGCTATGTGTTGCCTCTTTGCCAAGGCCTGGGCATACTGGGCACACCTCCTTCTGCCTACAGGGCAGGCTCAGGTTGTTTCTCCTCTGAGTCACTCTGTGTCTGTGCTGGCCTTGGCAATAGTGGGGGGGGGGCTGTGTGGCCCTGCCCCTTGCTGTTCCTGCTGTAGCTGTTTCCGCAGGATCATATTGTGTACCATGGCACATACAATGACAATTTGGGTACACATAGGTGGCGAGTACTGCAAGGCTCCACCAGATATGTCCAGGCACTGGAACAGTGACTTGAGCATCCCAAACACATGCTCTATTATGATTCTGGTCTGTGCGTGTGCCTCATTATGGAGTTCTTGTTCGGGTGTGTGTGCATTTATGATGGGTGTCATCAGCCACGGCTCCAGTCTGTAACCAGCATCCTCCACTAGGTGGCCATATAGGATGTCCCCATTGGCAAATCTCTGGTACAGCTGAATCATATGTCAGATGTGGGAGTCGTGATAGCTTCCAGGGCTGCCAGCACACACATTCATTATAATGCCCTGGGCATCGCACACGACATGGCAGTTGATGGAGGGGAAGCCCTTGTGGTTTATGTAGACTCTACCCCACTCGCTTGGTGGTGTTTTGATGCGTATGTGTGTGCAGTCTATACCACCCACTACCTCAGGATATTCTGCTATTTGGTGGAAGAGATGCATATTGCTGGACAATGCCTCATGGGTGTTGAGGAAATAGATGTGCTCACCGGCATGTGCTGACATTACATCCAGGAACTGGTGAAGAACCCTGGATGCTGATGCCTGTGAGATCCCCATGATATCCCCAGTTGGCCTTTGGAAGGTACCTGTGGCTAGTATTCTTAAGTCTACACATACCTTGGTATCCACTGGGATGGGTTCCTCTCTGTTGGTTTTGTGTGTGAGGCATGGCCAGCACAGCTCAACAATTTGCTGTAGTAGGTCCCTGTCCATCCTATAACTCTCCACTATCTCCCACTCATGTAGCCCCTGGTAGGTCACCCTGGGTCTGTACACTCTTCTCCTTCTCCTCACTGTGGTTCGGTCATCAGCATTGTCATCTTCACCACCCTCAGCCTCTTCCACATGTTGATTTATGAGAGCAAAATCAGCCCCTATCATTTTGTTGCTTTTGTTAGGTTCATAGGTTCATAGGTTCATACCAGGCTATCTGCCCTAGGGCATTTATAAGCCTAGCCAGAATGTGTTTGGCTTTTGCCACCCATTTTAAATTTATATAGGTTCATAGGTTCATACTAGGCTATCTGCCCTAGGGCATTTATAAGCCTAGCCAGACATTTGTGTACATCAGTGGTATAGAGTTTGTGGGAAAAAACAGTGGGAAAGGTGTTTGCATAGTTTATAGTAGTGTGCTGGGCTGCTGCCTGTGTGATTGGCTGATTCTGATGCATTTCACCTGCCAGCTATGCTAGTTCTTCTTGATTACCTTCCTACTGCTGTTTTCCCTTCCCATTACATTCCTGTTCAAGCCCAGAGGCACGCCGTGCAAACCCAGTGCTCAGATGTGAATGGAGCTGCTATTTCCTTTTTTTTTTTTTTTTTTTTTTGTTTAAAACCCGGTGCATGGTGTGCACACCCATTTAGGGCAATGTAAACGCTGCTTCGCAGTTTCAGCCACTCCTACTTCCTTAACTCTGTTAAGTTAAGAGCAAACCCAAGCCACAGAGCTCCAGTAAGCTTACAGTATGCCTGACACACCCCTGTATGATGTCAGCTAACTCTTAGGCATGCACCATGGTTTTCCTGCACCTACACAGTTGGGTGCTGGCTAGCAAAGAGGGGAAATCTGTGATTCAGTATCATTCCCCTCATTTGCATAGACTTGACTGCTAATGCCTAGTTACAAGTGTAACACTAAGCCTTTCCCCCTTAGCAACCACTATTTCGTGGCCTATTTGTCTTCTGCCTGCCTCTGACTATAATGGCAAAATTGTGATTTTGCCTAAAAAGCTTTTTTCAAGGTTTTATTTTTATTTTTGGGCCAATCCCGTTTGCATGCCACTGCCCTACGCTTAAACTGCCGAAATTGGCCAAAAAAAATAAAAGTTATTTTTTGTTATTTTGAACCTATTTTCATGCCAATGGCCATATATTTGGCCATTGGCATGCCTTCCACATTATATATACCCTTTATTTGAAGCTGTCATGGCTCCATTTTGTAGTTTGCAAACATGTACTAGCCGAATACATTTCTGCAGGTTGCACTACTCCTGCACGGACTGCTGCCAGCTTCCTGGATCACTAATTCACCTCATTTGCATGGTTTTCACCTGAAAATGGGGTAATTAGAATACAGGAGCTGTGTCCGTGCAGGAATAGTGCAGGAGCGCATGTGCCGGGAGCTTGTTCCTAGATCTCTCGGCAGCCATATTGCCTCCAGCAGCTCTTGCACTATTCCTGCATGCCATGCAGAGCTTGCTGAATCCTGGGGTATATCTAGTCTTCTAACAGATGGACTCTCATTTGGATAAATAATCTCAGGGATTATATATGAAATTTTGGCATCAAACACATTTTTTTTATTTATTGATAAGTCTGACAGTCATAAAAAAAATCTGCCCTTAGTTTTTCCATGTAATAATTGTTGCTGAAACCTTATTTTGAACTGGACTTTTTTAGATAGTTCACAGTTTGTCATCCACCATTAAATAACCCCCAGTATTATACTAGACAACAATACACATATTCCCTTTCATTATTTTTTCATCAGTCAGTCAGAAAATAAATAACATTATATTATAATTGATGCTACATTATACCATCTGATGATGTAGAATGTACAACAAATCCAAATAAAATTGTGTCCATTATGGTCGATTCAAGTCATGTTGTGGTTTTTAAAGAGGTGCATGTAATAAGCATAAATACTGACTTCAAATTTTAAAAGAGATAAAAGACAGGCAGCCATAAAGCTCAAGATTTTATATGAAGATTTTTTTTAACTTCTAACTTTTTAACTTCTAATATGCCTGATTTTAGTGACATTAAACAAAAATGGAATGCACACATCAGGTATGATCTCTCACATCTGAAATGGAGTAGTATTTTATATAATGTTCCTGTTAACAATTTGCCTCCCTTTCTTTTTAACAACATCACTAAATCAACTTAAATAAATAAAACTGGTCTAAGTATGACACCTGTTAAATGCACAAGGAACCTACTGCAGATTATTTTTACATAGTATAGGCATCTGTCTGTTTCTGAGATACATAGATATTTGGAAAGATACAGCATCCTGGGCCTTGAGTTCTCTCCCACAGAGAAGTGATTTGCCTTTTAGCTACTGAGGAAAAATTGCAACTGTCTTTTAACCTACATGGAATATATTTAAGCTTTTTGGTGTCTGCTTTCTTGGCCTTTATTTTCAAAAATGAAAATAATTTCTGAGGACTGAATTAATGAAAGACTGAATTTAAAAGACATACATCTGAAGTGATTCTCCCCGGGCCTCTGCTGAAAATGTGTTATGTTCCAGTTGGACTTTCTTAGTAAACAAATGTTAAATAAATAAATAAAATGACCTGCATAAAATTCAGATTGAAAATTGTTGTTTTGTCTACTGAAATGATTAAAAAGAAAGTGTTCAAAGAGTAGCAGTGCATTTTTCTAATAATATGTAGCTTGTACTGATTGTTAATGTTTGTTCTAATGTTCTGAGTTTGTGATATGTTTTTGATTTAAAGGTGTGTTACCACTTTTTTCAATAAAGTTGGTCCATTAAAAATAGAAAATAGGTTATCAAAAAAGTACTCAGTTTAATTTTTTACACTGATATATTTTTTTTTCCCAAAAAACTTTTTATTGATTCATAACATATCCACAAGAAAAAGCACAATGTACTGAATAATGGTATTTAGAAACTGGGTGTAAATACTGAGCATAAACAAACATGTGATGAGATAAAACTTAACACAAAACAACAAAAATCTAATAAAATATATACAATATATACAAGTGTTAACCAAAATGCAACCATTGAAAGAGAGCAATGAGATAAGGAGAAGTATATAGGAGGAAAAGGAAAACAAAGTCGCCATGACCAAAGAAGGTATAAGAATTATTATTCACTAATGAGATCTAGAACTTTTTCCCAAACTTTTTTTAATAGGGCAATCTTCTTAGGACTTTTCAATATAAATTTTTGTGCTGAGATGTATGAATGGGCCAATTCCTTAAAGTTATTCCAGCATAATTTAGTACGATCAAACCAATTTCTGGTGATGTAAAATTTCATAAGCGAGCATATGAAAACCAACACGTGTGTCAAATTTAGAGAGAACTCTAGTGGGAATGTGAAGGATTGCTAATTCCCAGGAGAGAGTGGATTTATGGTAGCCCATTTTCTGTAAGCGGATTTTCAATGAGGTCCAGAGTTTATGTGAATAGTGGCAAAACCATAAAACATGTAAGAGGTCAGCACTTGGAGAGGAACAACATGGACATGAGGAGGATTTCCTAGAATCAAATTTGTTCAGTTTAGAGGGAGTGTGATAATCGTTATTGTTAATCATTAACTGAGTGTAGAAAAGTTTCTTGAAGGGGGAACAGTCTAAAGTATTTTTTATAGCAGAGAGTTTCTGGTTCTCAGATATCTGCGAGTTGTATTTATCCCAATATCTGGAGAAGAGGCAGTCTGAATCGTGAATTATGGAAGTTAGAAGTTTGTATGATTTGGAGAGCATATCCTCCAGAAGTAACAGAGTTTGAATGACTGTGTCTACATTAGTGATAACTTGTTTATCTGGCTTGATATGGACAAATTTTGATGTGACTAATTCTCGCAGCTGGCGGAGAATAGTTAAGTATTTAAGGTTAACCTTGAGAATTTTGCGTAAATTAGTGAGAGTTTCGTCTTTATGTTTAAGAATATCCCAGACTACAACGTTTTTAATAAGAGGGAAATTAGGAAGGTTAATTGTCATGTTATTTAACTTAATGTTAGGATTTAAGTGAAGGGGGTGAAATAACGGGAAAACACTGTCAAGTTTAATGAGTTTTAGCAGATCTTGAAAAGAGCTAACTTTTTGTTTTAGACAGTTGGATAATTTTAAAGTATCTATAACATCCACAGAGAGAAAAGGAAGAGCGGCTGGGTTAATCTTCTTAGTTAAGATGTCTTGATACCAAAGTTTAGTCCAGTTAGGGTAAGAGTTGTATGTGTTATGGTTTAAGTTCGAGATGGACAAAAGTCTGTTAGCACAAATAATTGTATAATAGAGATGGAAGTTCGGGAGACTTAAGCCGCCCTTACTTTTAGGGGATATTAAATTGGAATATGAAATCCTAACTGATTTGGGAAACCAAATAAATTTGGCTAATTCTTTGTTGACTTTGGAGAAAAAGGATTTGGGGATTATCTGGTCTGTGGCATTGCATTGGTACAAAAGCCTAGGAAGTATATTCATATACACTGATATATTTAATAAATTGATTCCTATTGTTGTCCTCATATTCTTATACTAGTCAGACCATTTAATCAAGAGGTAATTTATTTTTTTTTTTGCAAGGAAATCTGGAAAGATGCATACAGTACCAACCATTTAAAAAAAGTATATATGTTAAATAAATGATTAATCATAATATCTATATCACACATTCAAATTGTGCAGATCTTAGATTTTCCATTATACGTTTGTGTTCATTCTGTAAAATGGTGCTGTAGATTCTAAACATTTTTTGGATTGTTATGTATTAGAGACATGTGGCAGTCAGACATGCCTGTCAAAGAAAGTAGGAAATAACCGAGAACTGAGAGAGATGGAGACAGTTGACACAACACCCTGAACCATCTAATAAATGGGAAAAAGGTGTGTGATGATGATGATGATTTACTGTTCTAATGTTACTTCTATTTCAGTTACCTTAATGTTTTATTCATTGTATGTGTTTTACCTTGTTGCTCTTATATATTGTTGCTCTTTTAATTTTAATGTTTCTTAATTTTATTGTACAATGCATAAAGAGTAAGCAGCTAAAGTGATTTGCTGATGTTTCTATATATGTTGTGGCATTTGATGAATCAAGTGCTGTTAATTGTTTTCCAGCTTACTTTTTGTTTCTTTTTTTTTGGGCCATTTTTTAGTAAAAAGCTTCACTCATAGGTTCATAGGAGGTTACTAGGTTAATGGCCCGAGAGCCCTTACAAGCCTAGCCATATTTATCCTGAGTTGCCTCAGTTGTCAGTGGTTAGGTGAGTGAAGTCCACAGAGGTATGGGTCTATGGCAGTTAATACCGGCTTCCTCTGTCCAGGAGGGACATGAGCACCACCCCAGGAGTGAATTTTCAGTCTCCCATCCATTGATTTAGGTTGCATTTGAAGAGAGTCAGGAAGGGGCTTTGTTTCATGTGAACTGGAAGCTTTTTCCAGAGAAGAGACACTCTCTGGGAGATGTATCTATTGGATCTATATTACGATACTGAAATGGCTAAACACTGAACGCCATTTCAGTGACACATAAAGATCAAACTAAAGTTAAGTGAATGGCCAGATTACTGATTTTTTTCCTAGGGAAAAAAAATTGCTTGGCCATACCATGAATTTGCCCCTTTCCCCACTGTAGTGCGATCTCGGAGTTGGTATATTTAGTTAGGCGTGGGGTGGGAGCACAGCCCCTCCAAATTGGAGGGTGGGGGTGAAGCTCCCCACTTTGTAATATTTGAGCTGGTGTGTTATGTTTAGTTGGCCCACCAATTTTTTTTTCCCTAGGAAAAAAATCTGTGATCTGGCCAATCACTTAACTTGTAGTTTGCTCTTTATGTGTCGCTGCAATGGCATTTGTTGTTTAGCCATTTCAGTGACGTATTATAGACACTATCTAGCTGTCCAGCATGACATGGTCATGTCAGAGACTAGGTTAAGATCTTGAAAGCAAGCGACCCTCCTGCAGTTTAATTTGCAAATGTGCAGAATTTCCACCAGGGCCGGGTCAGAGACTGCCCTGTAAGCCAGGCACAGGTCACCCCTTAGCAACCTGTAGGAGACACAATGCAGTGATAGGGCTTTCAGTCTTTCCATGTAAGACTTGTTTTGTGTACCCTGTAATTTCTTAGTAATTTCTTGATGAAAAACTTCTGTGGTCTCTCTAATTGTTGCAAGTGCCTGTTGAGGTACATGGAAAAGGGAGCATTGTGCTCAGTTACTGGTCTGATGAGGGTTCACTATAACTGATTTATAACATCCTTAGATCTAGATGTGATGTCCTTACTTATAAGATGTGCCACATAGAAGGATTTCTGTACTACTAGAGATATGTGGTGGTCAAAGTTTAGATTGCTATCAACCTGAGTACCCAGATCTTGTACCACTGGGTCTACTCTTAGAGGGGTGCTGTTTATAATGTAATTAACAGGGATGTCAGCTTTCCCAAAGGGAATAATAATGCATTTTTCTGCATTTAGCATTAATCCGTGGCTTTGGCACCAGTCAATTGTCTGTGTTAACCATGTCTGCAGTATATTAACATTGTTGGGGGACTAAATCATTGCTCCTAATTTGCAGTCATCATTGAACTTGGTCAGCCACAGGCCATCCAATTTTGTCTGGATTTCTGAGAAATAAATTCCAAACAGTAAGGGGCCCAGCACTGAACCCAGTGGTATGCCACTGATGACTGGTCTTTTGCTAGAGGTGAAGTCACCTACTTTGACAGTATGCATCCTGTTGGTGAGCCAGTTGGGTACGCATCTGGTAATGTAGGAGTTAATGCCCATTT
Source organism: Protopterus annectens (assembly GCF_019279795.1). Classification (NCBI taxonomy): domain Eukaryota; kingdom Metazoa; phylum Chordata; order Ceratodontiformes; family Protopteridae; genus Protopterus; species Protopterus annectens. The sequence continues at coordinate 1,043,131,687 of NC_056733.1, forward strand.
GGGAGAGTTTTTCTATAATACCTGAGTTGGCAATTGTGTCAAATCCCTTGGCTAGGTCAAGATATGCAGTATGCACTATCGTTCCCTCGTCCAGGGTCTTGGTAACTTTCTTGAAGAAGTCAACCATGTTTAAATGCATGATTTACTTTTAATGAACCTGGTCTGGGTTGGGTCTACAGTTTGGGGATTACTTATGTCCTTTTTAATAAGGTCCATAATAATTCTTTCCATGGCCTTGCAGATAAGGCTAGTCAAGCTTATTGTTCTATAATTCCCAGGGTCAGTTTATGGTCCCCCTTTATGCAGAGGGATTACTGTTGCTGTCCTCCATTCTGCTGGAATATAGCCAGTTCACAGGCTGTGGTTAAACAGAGATCCAAGTGGGTCTGCTAGGCCATGTTTTAAGTTGCTTAAAAGACAACCTGGAATGTTGTCTGGTCCCATTGATGCCATGTTTTTGGCTTTGGAGAGCATCGCAATAACCCACTCTCTTGAGATAATAGGCTGAAGAGTGGTGGCAGGTACATTTTTGGGGGATGAGTGGAGGGGACAGAGGGTAAAGTTTGCTCCAAATCTGTCAGGTAGCAGGTTGGCTATTACAGTTGGGTACAGGTGGTGCCATCCACAACCAGTTCAGCACATAGCTGGGTATTCTTTTTAGATTTTGGATGTAGTTAAAGAATGCCTTGTGATTATCCATAATTTGGGAGACTTTTTGCTTTGTAGTTTGCTTTGGAGGACTTGACAAGATCTCTAATTTGTTTGTTTAAGCAGAGACAGTTCCCACTTGTTCTTGGACATTTGTATCTTTCACTTGTTGTATAGCCTGTTTATAGTAGGGGTCCACCAGGGTGTCTTTTTTTGGCAAGACCTGGTTTTAATCAGGTCAGGTACAGCTGATTCTTTACAACTGCTTAAGTGGTTATACAGGGCATTGGTGTGCACCTCTGCATAGCAGTATGTTATCTGCATTCAAGGGGGCTTTGAATATTTTTCTTATACATCAGCACTTGTTGCTCCTGTCAATGAGGGATACAGATGGAACCCCTGGGACAAATTTGTAGTTTCCCATCCACTCATCAAGGTTCCACTTGAAGAGGGTCAGCAAGGCCATCACTTAGTAGGAGATAATTTGTCTTTGAAAAATTCTTAAGCATTTGTGAGCTTGATGGGGTATCTGATCTTATAATTATATAGAGAGGGCATCACATGGGGTGGGGTGAAATCCTCTCCCATGTTAGTGAGTACAATATCTAGAACATTTGAGCCTCTTGTTGGTGTGCTGACTAGATACACTTACTCCTTTAGTTCTTTCATGCTCAGTTTGTGGTCTGAATGTATGGAAGGCATTTAGCCCTGCATGGCCATGGTGGTTTCTGCACCTTTTTTCCCTATCTCAGTGACTGCATGGACATCAGCATCTTCCAAAGTGAAGAGTGCTTCCAAGGTGTGCAGTTTCTTGCTTAGACTCCTTAGCATTAAGCAGCAGTACCTTGAATCTATCTAGAGAGGATTTTATTATGTTGGGAGGTTGTTTATTTTGACACTGCCTAAAAAAAGCACAGTAGGGGTGGCTAATGCCTTTGCCAGTATCCAAAAGCCTAGAGGAGACAGGTGCAGACCATCTCTGGCAAAGCAGAGTTGTCTGCCAACCATGTCTTCCCAGGCTAACACTCAGATACTGGATCGCCTTGGACTGATACCAGAAACTAAGCCAATTATTGAAGTCAATCATTTTATGTTTGTATTGTGGCATCATCCTTGGAGAAGGTAGAATGCTGTTTGAGGCTAGGCTTATACCTGCCTGTGACACATAATCTGAGAGCTCAGTTATGTCTTTCTTCATATAGTCCAGTAAGGTATGTCTCAAGTCATTCACCCCCATATGGACTATGATGGAGTCATACTGGTACTTGTGGTTGAGTGACTTGATGAATCCTGGCACCTGACAGGCAGATAACCATAACCCACTCCTTATCCAGCCTGGTAAAGAGAGCATCCATCAGGAATCCCCAACTCCTACAGGTTAGATCAGCACACTTCTGCCACAAGGCTACAGAAAAACGCCTTCTTAATATAGAGTAGCTGGTTTGGAGCCTATGTGTAACAAGACCACACAAACTACCAACAATTGCCTTACAGCTAACAGATACAATGTAATTCAGGAAATTAACTACTTAAAGCAGCAGTACACAGAACAGATTTTTTTTGAAACTGCTAAAGTACAGTCACAGTATATAAGAGAAGCACAACAAATACTTGGAGCCCTTTTGTGTGCCTCCCTGCTCCGATAGATCAGGTAAACACCTACTGCCACTAGATGAATAATCCCAGTTCATAAACTTTTTATTACACCACAGCTCAAAAAATTAACTTTACCAGTTGTAACATTACTGAAGTGTAACATGAGCTATGGTCCTAAACTTCAACGGGGTACCTTTGTGCATGCACAGTGGTTGACCCATTAAAGTCTATGAATGCAACAGAGGCTTTGCCAATGCCTGCATCACTAAAGTTAAACTTTCTTGTTTTTCACCGGTGATATCAGTGCAAGGAAAACGCAAAGCTTACAGCTGATTTTAAATATGAGAATGAGAACCACAACGTTTCCTGATAGGGGAAAGTGCTATTCGGGAGTTTATGCACTGTATGTTGTAGTGCAAAGATAGGTTTATAAATGTTGGTAAATCATTTTAATAAACCTGAGCTTCAACATTGTGGTGAAAAACTGGGTAGACACGACCAAAATTTCTTTCATTAACTGGGAAAAGCCTCGTCAAAAAATTATAAACTGTCAAGAAGATTTCAACAACACATTAAGCCTAATTGTATGTTACAGAAAAATGAAGTCTTCTGAGTACTTCTTTGTGAATAATTTTTCTTTTTTATTGCAGAAATACTTTATTATGGGAGTTTATTAGAAAGACGATAGTAATGCAGAATTTGACTGCTAGGATATGTTGTACTTCTTCCATTTTACACATTAATGCCATTTTAATGCTGCATGTTGAATTTAAGTTGTTTGATTGATTGATATTATGATGTGGTGTGTTATTTGCATAAACAACTTAATAAAATTTGTTTGAAAACAATAATCGTTTTTTTGTTGGTCTAACCACTGAAAGATCTTACTATCATGACGTAATACCTTACACTAGATCAATATGGATGCAATGAAATAATCACAGACAAGTTTTCAGACTACGAGCCCTATTCTGGGAACCTGATGAGTCAGAATTACCTAAGAAATAAACAAATGAGCAAGGTCAGGGAAGACGGGGATGTAAAATGCACTATTTCATGATCTGTAAGGAGTTGGGGTAATTCTGTTGCTAAAGAAAATCAGTTCTGGAATCATGTCCAGTACTCAGTTATTTACTTCAGGGCAGACATAGACTGATAGGGACTTCAGTATAATGACTGATTAAAAATATGGCAAAACTGCCGGTCAGTATAACACAGAGGATTGAAACTATTTGTTACTAATCAGCATCATCCTGTAATCCTGTGTTTGATTCAGTCAGTCTCCTTCAGGATACTTTGTGTCTCTAAATAATTTTCCTAAACAGAGGGTTTTTCTCGGCACCACTGGGAAAAGATTCATGTACCTGAGGGAATATATGACAGCATATTAATATTACAAAGCTGTACATTTTGACTGGATGAGAGAAAGCTTGTGAAAGCATGATAGGGCCTGTCTGTGACAAACTAGATACTGGGTGCTAATATGGAAGGGAAATTCTATGGAATAGAATGAGGAAGGACTCCATGATGGTTATTGTTGGTGACATATTCAAAATTAAATATCAGGACAGCGTCCTAAAGCAAAACCACTGAACACATAAATTATTGCCACAAGGCTTTATGGACTGCTTCACAGTAAAGGAATTCAAGAAAAAAAAAGCAAGACTGGACAAGACAGGGTTTTGTAAAGTGGTTAGGTGACTATATGGTTCATCGCTTTCTTTTGCTGACATCAGTATAATAAATGAAAGCATAGATGAATTAGTAAACCAGTCATATTAGACAAGTCAGAAATAATAACTATTTTTATCTGAGATAAAAAAAATGACTGTGGAGGTTTCTCAGAGCAGATAAAATAGATAAAAGTAAGAGCGTGGGTGTCAAAACCTTAGAGGACCAGTAAGGCCAGGATCTAAGCAGTGATCTGAAAAGTCCTTCAGTCTTTCTCAGACATATTACTGGTTTGTTTCTGAATGCCACGTTGTTAAGCATAATCAGTTCTTGAATAAACCATTGAATTGTAAACAATTAAAACAACAAAACAGTAGCTGCCAATTACATTAGATACAATTTAATCATAATTATAATCCAAAAATCCAGATGCATGTAAGATTTCCAAGTAATAGACATTAACATGAACTGTTTTGCTGCATTGTCTTTCTGTACAAAGAGATCTTTTTCTTCTGTCTTTGAGGGATGCTGAAAATGTTAAGTATGAGAAAGCAGATCAGTTCATCTAATTAGGAGCATCTGTGTAGAGTGTTTTGTTTTTACTACTGGGGATACGAGTCAAATCTTTACTGTTTATTAGGCATATTTATGAGTCATACACTTCAGCAAATAGAACATAATTATGCCTTATAAATCATGTTCAAATTAATTTCAGTAAAGTAGGTTGTCCACAAAAAAGCTAGAGTTTTTGCTTTTGTTGTTAATATTTGACACATCTGCAAAAAGCAAAATGAATTTTGATGCACATTGTATTGGACTAATGTACAGAAAAACCATGGAAAAGATCAAAGGAGAGTCAGAGAAAACAGCATAGCAGGGTTGCTGAGGACACATGGTACCACACAACAAGCACATTGATATTACTTGGGTAATATTCAGATGGGAAATAGAGTGTGCATAACAACAGCTACGCCGCTCAGGTACAGACAGAGTTGGAAGTGAAAAATGCTTCAGTGTGGTAAGTGAGTGTTATGAATCAGACAGTGCACAAGCAGTAGCAAAATATGCAAACACAATCCTTCTAAATCCTTCTAAGACATATCAAACTATATGCATATATGCGTGGACATGTGTATCACACACACACACACACACACACACACACACACACACACACACACACACACACACACACACACACACACAACCACACACACACACAGAAGAGCTCTCGGATCATGTAGCCCAGGCAGGTATGACCCTAGCCCAGAGTAGCAATCATGTAGCCCAGGCAGGTATGACCCTAGCCCAGAGTAGCATCCTGCCTTCGCCCAGAATGATACCACAGTATAAGGACAAAATGATTGATTTCAACAATTGGCTAAGCTTCTGGTGTCATTCAAAGGGGATCCAGTATCTGTCTGCCTGGGACGACATGATCGGCAGACCATAATGCTTTTCCAGAGATGTTCTGCACCTGTCATCCCTGGAATTCAGGTTACTTGCTAAGGCTCTTGCCACCCCTATAGTGTCTTTTTTAGACAACGTTCAAAGGACAAAACCACCACCATAACAGGAACAAGCATGCAAAATCTGAAGGTAATGCTACTCAATGCTAGAAGTCTAAACGTCAAAATGCACTCTCTCGAGGCACTCCTAAAAATGGAGAACATCGATATCTGTGCAGTAACTGAGACCTGGTTCAAGGCTACAGAGACCACTCCTGCAATACCAGGCTACAACTCTTACCACACTTTTCAGCCACCAAATCAGGACCAAAACACTAAAGGTGGAGGAGTGTCCATATTTACCAAGGATATTCACAACACCAGGCTAGGTGCCCAACACAATGCGTCTGAAATTCTCCAGGTGCAACTAACACTTGGTAAGACTGCAGTCCAAATTGTAGCTTGCTACAGATCCCCCACCATGCCCCAAGATTCTCACTACACCTTTCTAAACATACTGGAAAATATTAAGATATAACCAAATACCCTAATACTGGCTGATTTCAACTACCCTACCATTAACTGGGAAAATTACTCGTGTACCAACACCTTTGCCTAACAGTTCTTGCAATTCATAAATTCCAATGCCCTAGATCAACTAATCCTTAGTCCTACCAGGGGCTCCAATATCCTGGACCTGATTATTACCAACATGGGAAATCGATGCTCCACACCTATGGGCACCCCCTCGTTGGTCAGGTCTGACTAAAAGCTAATCACCCTTGACATCCACATCCCACCCCCACCCCACAGTTAGGAAACCTCCATAAAAAACTTCTCCAAAGCCAACTTCATGCTACTCAAGTCAGAAGTGACAAACGTCATGACACCCATGCAGACGGGAAGTGAAAGTTCGACTGCTGAATCCTACACTAAGCCACTGTATTAGCCTGATGAGCCTGGTCTGCAAGGTCATGGAACGTATCATCATCAAACTTATAAACAAAGACATTGGTAATCTCCAAACTCTGGACCCCACCCAGTTAGGGTTTGTAAAAGGCAGATCATGTCTCTTAAACCTGATAGACTTCTTTGAAGCAGTCACCAAAGCCATAGACAAGGGTAAGGTGGTTCACACAGCCTATCTAGATCTTGCCAAGGCTTTTGACACCATCCCCCACTCTGGAATTATAGATAAACTCACTAAACTAGGTATAAATCCCTATGTCACAAGATGGGTTGCCAAATGGCTCACTGACAGACCCCACACTGTGAAAGTAGCAGTCTCCAAATCTGACTGCAGACCAATGAGAAGTGGAGTACCACAGGGTTCAGTCCTGGGTCTTCTCCTGTTTGGTATCTACTTCTCTGAAGTACAGGCTAACACAGAAGGTCTTTGGCTAACGAAGTTCACAGATGAATGCAAACTAGGAGCCATAATCGAAACTCCTGACAATGTGGACATCCTACAAAAGGGCCTCACTGAGACAGATTCCTGGTGTCAAAGTAATGGCCTCAATCTCAATGCCAAAAAATACATTGTCATCCCCTTTGGTAAAAACTCCGTACCCATGAATTACAACATAGGCAGTAGTATACTTAACACTGAAAGTGCAATAAGAGACATTGAGACACAGGTGGACAGTAGTATCTCCTTTGATAACCACATCGCCACAGTAGTCAGGAAATCCTTCTACATGGCACACCTCATCAAAAAAGGTTTCTCATCCAGAAAAAAAAAGGTCATTGTTCCCCTCTACTCATCACTCATTAGACTCATTATGGAGTACAATGCCCCTTTTGGTATGCACCTCACAAGACATCTACAACAACTGAAAAGGCCACATAAATACCTCACAAAGAGGATTACCGGCCTCAAACAGATGCCCTATGCAGACCGTCTCAAAAAACTCCAGTTTTACTCCATCGCATATCGCCTACTCAGAGGTGATCTCTCTGCCTAACATACAAAGCTATGTCAAACCCAGAGCTGTTGGACATGCTCCACTTAAAGAAATGCCAATCCCTTCAAGCTACATGCTCTAAGGACCTAAACCTTGTCACCACAATAAACAGAACATGCTGGAGGGATAGAGTCCTGTCCCAGAGACTTCCCATACTCTGAATAAACTACCTATCTATATCAAACAAAGCTCCTCATTAGCACTCAAGAAAAATCTTTATGATTGGATGGGAAATAGGAAATTCACCCTGGGGATCATCTCTGTGGCTCTGCTTGACAGTGGCACAAGAAAATAATTTTCTTGGATGGCAAAAGCTAGAGTACCTTTTTGTCTGGGTTTTGTATAGGCCCCAGGGCCGATAGCCTAGTACCTACCTACCTATGAACCAATGAGCACATCCACTTGTGCATGAATTGTGCCATCCCTAATAGAACAAAGATGCTCTCCTCCAAAAAAAAGGAAGCCAATCTGGTGGTCCCTTGCCATAAACAAACTTTACAACAAAAGGAAGAAACTGTTGCAGAAAACAGGAAAATCCCAGGATGCAAAAAACTCCCTTACCAGCCTCAGTAAGAAGCTGAGATCCCTCATAAAATCCTTCAAAGCTAGTTATGAAAATAAAACTGGCAAAAATGTCAAAGACAACCACAAGGCATTCTATAGCTATGTCAAGAATCTAAATGGCAATGCTCAGATCTGCTCTGAGCTACAACAGAATGGCATTAAATATACTGATCCCAATGATATTGCCAATATCCTGGCAGATTGATTTAGTGCAAACTTCACCCCCCCCCACGCCCTAAAGGGTCCATCTCAATACCAAAATATTGCCAAATTCCAGTGATAATGGCCACACAGGTAAAAAATGCACTCTCTAAAGCTAAGAATACAGCATCCATGGGACCAGATGATATCCCAGGGTGTGTACTACATGAACTACAAAATGAAGTGGCACTTCACCTAAGTGTCACGTTTAATCACATCCTCACCTCAGACTTTGTGCCCACTGAGTGGCGCACAGCTACAGTTATCCCACTCCACAAGGGGGGGATCCACCTTGGATCCCAGGAACTACTGCCCCATCAGGCTGATGAGCCTGATCTGCAAGGCCATGGAACGTATTATCATGGGACTTATAAAGAAAGATATTGGCAACCTTCAAACACTGGACCCCATGCAGCTTGGGTACGTGAAGGGCAGATCTTGTCTCCTGAACTTGATTGACTTCTTTGAATCAGTCTCCAGAGCCATGGACAAGGGTAAGTTCATCCACACAGTCTATCTTGTCCTCTCCAAGGCCTTCGACACCATCCCCCACTCTGGAATAATAGATAAACTTACTAAGCTGGGCATTAATCACTACGCCACTCGATGGGTTGCCAACTGGCTTACTGACAGAACCCACACTGTAAAAGTAGCTGACTCCAAATCCAGCTCCAGACAAGTGACAAATGGAGTACCTCAGGGTTCAGTCCTGGGACCACTCTTGTTTGGCATCTACTTCTCTGAAGTACAGGCCAGCACTAAGGGACTCTGGCTAACAAAGTTCGCAGATGACTGCAAACTGGGAGCCATTATTGAATTCCCAAATGATGTGGATATTCTACAAAAGGGCCTTACAGAAACAGATGCTTGGTGCCAGAGCCATGAGCTCAAGCTCAATGCTAAGAAATGTATAGTTATCCCCTTTGGGAAAAAACATGTACCCATGAATTACCACATATGTGGCAGTACACTAAACACAAAAAGTGTGATAAGAGACTTAGGGACACAGGTGGACTGCGGTCTTTGATAACCACATCTCCACAACAGTCAGGAAATCCTTCTGTGTGGCACACCTCATCACTAAGGGCTTTTCATCCAGAAAAAAGGAGGTCATTGTCCCACTGTACTCATCCCTCATTAGACCCATTATAGAATACAACGCCCCATTTGGTACGTACCTCTCAAGACATCTGCAACAACTGGAAAGGCCACAGAAATACCCCACTAAAAGAATCACAGGCCCAAAGCAGATGCCCTATGCTGACCATCTAAAAAAACTCCACCTATATTCTGTTGCATATCGTCTACTCAGAGGCGATCTCTGCTTAACATACAAGGCCATGTCAAACCCAGAGCTGTTGGACATGCTACACTTAAGGAAATCCCAATCCCTCAGAGACACATGCTCCAGGGATCTAAACCCTGTCATCATAATGAACAAAACATGCTGGAGGGATAGGTTCCTGACCCAGAGACTCCCCAGACTCTGGAATAGACTGCCCATACATGTCAAGCAGAGCACCTCTTTGGCCCCCTTCAAAAGGAACCTTGATGATTGGATGGGAGATAGTAAATTCATCCCAGGGATCACGTCAGTCACCCTGCTAGACAGGGGTCCAGGGAAGTAAATACTGTGGGAAGAAATAGCCAGGGAATTGTTATGGCTAGGCTTGTATAGGTCCTAGGGCTGATAGCCTAGTACCAACCTGTGAACCTATGAACACACACACATATATATATATATATATATATATATATATATATATATATATATATATATATATATATATATATATATATATATATATATATAGTCTATATTATAACATTGAAGTTTTTAAACATCGAATGTTATAATATCGAACCTTAATGTTTTTCTTTCCCAGGGAAAGAATTCAGTGGGCCATTGCTGTGGCTTCACTATTTTCAGCATTCGATATGTTGGAACGTTATGGGTCAGGTTCAGGTAAGTGTGCGATTGTGTGTGGGGTAGAGGGCGGGATAGGTGAGTTAGGTTTAGGCAGTGGGTCAGGTAAGTGTGCGGTTGTGTGGACGTTAGGGTTAGGTGAGTTAGGGTTAGGGCGCAGGTCAGGTAAGTGTGCGATTGTGTGTAGGTTAGGCTTAGGGGCGGGTTAGGTGAGTTAGGGTTAGGGCTCGGGTGAGGTGAGTGTGCGATAGTGATGGACCTTAGGGTTAGGGTTGGGTTAAGATAAGTGGATAGCTAGTAGTATATGTAAAGTTTAGTTTAGGTTTAGGTGTAGGAATTTAAGTCTATGTGTGTGGATTGCTGTTTTTTGTGTGTGTTTGTGTTGTGTGTATGTTTCTCGGAATAGCGATTTTATTTTCCCTGGGAAAAAAGTCGGTATTCTGACTGTTCGATGTTTTCAGATTTCGGTGTTTGGGGTTCGATATTATAACATTCAATGTTTAAAATCTTCGATGTTATAATATAGACCCTATATATATATATATATATATATATATATATATATATATATATATATATATATATATATATATATGTGTGTGTTGGCTGCAATCTGCCGAAAATCAGAATGTCGAACGTACAAACATTTGTGAACCAGATAGTCAACTCCACTTATGTGAATGCACTACTGCATTTGCATAAGTGTAAGTCGACTATCTGCATGGAGATCGCGCTACAGTGGGGAGTGGAAATTCATCCACATCCCCACTGTAGTGCGATCTCGGAGTTAGAATATATAAAT